>NC_142807.1:59515384-59725384 GCF_049724085.1 Artemia sp. Qi Xiang Cuo
AATTCATTAATTTTAATGTTACCAATCAAGTGCTATGAGCTTAAGAAAATTTGCCTTATTTTCGAAAAAGTGGGGGAAATCCCCAAAAGTCAAGGAGTTTGATTTAAAATTGCACAATCAGATTCGGCATTTTCAGAGTAGAGTTTTCAAGCCCCTATCTTTAAAAATGTGGGATTCAGTGTTTTGTGCTAGAAAATATCACAGATGCCTGTTTATTTGTTTCTATTTTTCGTTTTTTTTCTTTGTTCTTCCCAGGGGTGATCGTATCGAACCAAAAGTCCTTGAAAATTGGGAATGGGCTCACTTGAACAAAAAATGAAATTTATAGTGCCTTTTTGAAGTGACCAAATAATTTGGAGGGCAACTAGCACCCATTCCACGCCTTTTTTTCCCCAAAGCCGTTGTATCAAAATTTGAGATAGCCATTTTGTTCAGTATAGCTGAAATCCAATAACTATGTCTTTGGGGATGATATGACCCCTCAAAGCCCCCTGAGGAAGGGCCGCAAATTATGGACTTTGCCCATTGTTACATATAGCATTTGTTATTGGGAAGTATATTGGCATCTTTCGTATTTTATGGGGATAAATTTTTTACAGGGAGAATTTCCCATTGGGATGGAAGTTTCTGAAGGTGAGCTTTTCAAGGGAAATTTTACACGGGGGGAATTTGCCTCAATTCATATACGAAACCCATTTTATTTGTCTTACTTTCTCATTGGCGAGCCCATTTTGCACTTTAAGATTCTCTGGAGGAAATGTCTGGGGGAAATTTTTAGCAGAGTTGGAATTCTCTGGGGTACTTTTAGGTGGGAGGGGGATTCACCTTAGAAAAATTCTCCTTAGAAATATTTTCTTTGGAAGAAACTTTCCGTGGAGGGGGGGGAAATTCTTGAAAACATCCACACAGGGGGGATTATGCCATAACCTAAAAAACTATCAGAAACTAAATAGAAAATAAGTTTTGTTTTTAAGTGAAAGTATGCTAGGAAGTAATTTTCAAGCAGAATGGTAAGCAAGAAATTTTCTGGGGGGGGAATTTGTAGCGAGGATGGAATTAACCGGAGTTAATTCCTCAGGGGAAGCACTTGACGTAGGACACACTTTTGTGGGAGAGGGGGAGAGGATTTTTTTGTGGGAGAGGGGGGGGGGGTTCAAGGGGGCGGGTGAATCTCCTGGAATTATTTGAAAAACGATCAGACATTAAACCGAAACAAGTTTTTTCTACTGAAAGTGAGGAGCAACGTTAAAACATAACACGAACATAAATTGTTGCGTATATGAGGGGGGCTGTCCCCTTCTAAATACTCCACTCTTTACGCTAAAGTCTACCTTTCGTCCCAATTCTTTAAGAACGATTCTTGAACACAAGGACCTTTTAATTAGAATCAAAAGCCTTTTTAAAAGTAGCAGAAGGAAAATTTGCGTGACGAGAAGGGTATTGAGGATTGGAAAATCCCCCTCACATACGGAATTTCTGTTCGTTTTAAGTTTTGTTGTTGCTCATTACTTTCAGTAGAAAAGCTTGCTTTTTATTTAATCTGAAATAATGATGAAGGAAACTAAAGTACAAAGACACCTGCGGTTAGAAGACATGCAATAACAATAATGAAAATCAAGAACGTATTCTGAATTCTTTTTCGGGGGAGGGGGTATCAAAAGTCTTAAAATATTCATCCACAATTTGTTGATATTCACTTTTGTTACGTTTTTACGAGTCGGACAAAAAATTCGAGGGAGGGTTTCAAACCCCCTAGCCCACCCTCTGAATTCGGCCTTGATCATAACGAACCATAATTAGAAAACGATGGGCATCAAAATCTATGGTTAGGAGACAAGCGACAGCAAATTTCACATAGAGTCATAAATGAAAATGACGCGCAACAAACTCTGTGGTTAGAAGAGAAGCAACAGCGAGAATCAAAAAGAATCCCAGGATAATGCAAACTCCATAGAATGAATGGTTCTGTGAAGGACACGGTAAACAGGGAGAAGGAATTTTAGCCACGCCATAGTTTTTTAATTCGAATACAAAATTATTAAATGTGACGAATGAATCCAAACAGCTGAAACAAAAGGAATGGAACAACCGACAGTGTTAATCATATAAAATTGCAAACGAAAATGTCACACAACGAAATCCGCAGCTAGAGATCAAGACCATAACAACGTCATGCTAAATTATACAAGATGGTGATTGAGTCCCAACAGCTAAGGCAAAAGGCATGGAAAAGTGTCTGAGATAACGATGAACAAAAGTGAAGCACAAAGAGATCTGTGGTTAGAAAGCACGTGACAAGAAGCATCACAAGGAGTCATAAATAAAAATAACACACAATAAAATCAGCGGCCAGAAGACAAGCGAAAGCGAAGATTACATCGAATCGTAAATGAAAATCACTCAAAATGAAATCTGTGGTAGGAAGAGAAGATCGACCTTGAATCACAACCAATCCCAGGAGAATACAAATCCTGTAAAATTTCTGATTCTTTGAAGGGTAAATAGGACGAAGTAATTGAATTTATGCCAGAATTTCTGAATTTAATTCAATTGGTGATTTGCCACCGCATGACTTAAAACTACGGAATAATAATATGATTATGGTAATGCACAATTCAAAAATCACATATATACAAGCCTGTCGCATGCTAAGGGCTGGGACCGATCTAATGTGCTATTTTAGCGTCGCTCAATAAGAAGAAAGCAAAATTACGGCTGAGATTGTCATCTGCCTCTCAGGAGAATATGAATTCTGTAAAAGTTATATTTTTGTGAAGGATAAACAGGAAGTAGGGATTTAATTCGTGCCAGAGTCTCTTAATTCAATTAAAGTTGCTGATTTGCAACCCTATGACTGAAAACTAAAGAATAACGCAAAAAAAATCCCGTAATTTATACATTTCAGATTTAGATAATACATAACTTTCTGGTATATCCAATGGAATATGCCGGGTTTTTACTGAGTTGAATAATAACAAACATAAAAGAAAATAGAATTACTTTGGAATAGCTGAAGAAGATGGTTTTTATTTCTATGAAGTCATGCAAAATTATACAAGATGACAAATGAATATGAACAGCTGAAGCAAAAGGCATGGAAAAAAATATCAGATAATGATGAACGAAAATGAAGCACAAAAGATGTGCAGTTAGAAGACAAGCGACAGCAAGGATCAAATTGAATCGTAAACAAAAATGACGCGCAACAAAATATGCAGTTAGAAGAGTAGAAAAAGCAAGAATCACAGTGAATCCCAGGAGAACAAAAGTGCTGTACAATGTATGATTTTTTGAAGGATAAACAGGAAGCAGGAATTGAATTTACGCCGAACTTTCTTAATTCAAGTAGAATTGCTGATCTGCCATTTCATGACTTAAAACTAAAGAATAGAATTACTGGAATTACTCTAATTCCTACTTGTATACAAGCCTGCATAGTGTCAGTGCCTGGGCGATGCTATATATATATATATATATATATATATATATATATATATATATATATATATATATATATATATATATATATATATATATATATATATATATATATATATATATATATATATATATATATATGTATATATATATATTGATGCAGGCGTCCAATTTTTCACACCAGAGGAAATTATGAAAACCAAAGAATTCCTCCATAAGCTACTGTAGTTTACAGCATGCTGTAAAATTCACGTGAAAGATGAAAGAAATCTTACAGAAACTGGCACATGGATTCACCAAGCTAATATCAAAAAGACTAAATTGCCTATGTTCGTAATAGATTCTCTCTGCTGAGTCAAAAATCCAATTGAAGCTACTTCATCATCCGTTGCCATTAACGCGAATGAATTGTCTCAGATAACTCCGAAGCATTTTGCTATTAATGCCAACATACCCATTGAATAGCCTAGCACTTCAAACCAGCCTGAAAAACCTCTTTATTTACTCGTTCTGAAAAATATGCCCGATTCGCTTGATATCCCGAGTGCTAGAAAGAGATTCATATATTCAGCATGTGCAGATACTTGTGACATATCTGAATTACGGAGAGCCAAATCGGACTGGAAACTAGTGGTTCGATCGAAAAACACAGCTGAAACCATTTTTGAGTCAATCAAGACCAACCAGCCGCAGATCTCTGCTGCATTAAAGAGCCCTAACTATATTGGTATAGTGAAACGAGTCCCCTCTGACGTATCGGCGGATGAGCTAACTTCACTGATCTCCAGAGCTGCAAAGCCTGAAAAGCTTGGCAGTTCTCGCACGTTCAATGTATCTTTCAGCTGTCTATCGGAGTTGGATAAATTTCTTAAGGACTCTTTGAAAATCTATCAGGAAAAACTGCCCACGGAAGAATTCCATTTCTTACCGTATCATTGCTACTAATGCCAAAACCAAGGTCACCCAGCTGCCAAGTGAACCAACAATAGCCAACTTTGCTCCAGATACGGTTCGTCTGACCAAGTCCTCGAAATGAACGATACAGAATAGTATACTCGCGCCACGTCTTGCGTTTCCTATAAGAAAACGGTTCATACCTCCTATAGTGTACAGTGTCCATAAAATAAGCGAAAAGCAACTCACTAATATGAGGAATAACAAAATCTCTAAAATTTGCCAAATTTCTTGGAATATAAACGGAAACTTTTCCAAGCAGTCACTTGTGGTTGACAAGTTTGTGAATAATTATAATGTGATATGCCTGCAAGAAATTTTCATTACAGAAACTGTCCTAAGCCTGCTAAATCTCTAGCCATTCTACTCTGTGATATTTGTGCCTGCAAAATCTCTACGGGACCGTCCGTCTGGTGGTATTGCCGCGTTCGTTAGCAGTCGTCTTGTGTACGAAGCATACGATAACAGAGATAATTTTCTTACAACTAGACTTGATAACCTGCTATTTAGAAATGTGTAACTTCCAACTGATTACCATGACGACGAATCTGACAATGTTTTGGCTATAAGTGCTGTCAAACTAGCCCACTGCCTTAAAAAAGCCGAAAGAGGGTCCCTTTAGTGCATAATAGTGGGTGACTTTAACTGTAATTCAGAAGTTAATATCAGTGCCGAAAATAGTCATTCTCACGTTCTATTAGGTATACAAGATAACCATTTTACTATTTACCGAAGAACCAGAACCTCTCGTGTATTCACCAATCTTGCCCTACGTCCAATATAAACCATATAGTTAGTTTTAGTTCTTTTCCAGCACGTGATGCTTTTGTCCTTCCGAACAGTTTCACTTCGGATCATTTCCCAATTCTGTGTAGTATCAGTAGGCCTGCCTCGTTTCCTGCTTTGAATAATTCGTCAATATTCACTCAGAGGTGGCATAACGTTCCAGTTTGTCGTAAAATTGATAAAGCAAAGTTTCAAGATTCCTGTGATTTTGTTTTGTCAAAAATTCGCGTACCGTTTGACCTACTTATAAAGTTCTCGCATCGTGATTAAAGAGATGAGTGTCTAAGTCTCTATATTTATTAAAGTGAACTGACCCAGGCTCTTCTGTTTGTCGAATCTCAAGAAACATTCAAGTCTCGTGTCAGACAAAAAACTTAAGAAAAAGGATAGTCTTCTAACCCTTTGTTACAATTAGCATGGGACTCAGCTACCTTCTGGTACAGGAAGTGGAAAGAATGTGGTAGACCACACTCAGGAGTAGTTAAAGAGATTAGAGTTGCATCTAAGCGTAGGTTTGGGATGGAACTTGCTCGTCACCGTGTGCAGTTGAAATCAGAGCTTTCTGAAAAAGTCATTAAAAATCCTAATCTGCTATGGAAAAAGTTTGATAAGAGAGAGTCAGCGGGTCTCGAGTCAGATATCCCATCTTTAACATGGATAAATAATTACCTTGATGAGTTTTCAGCCCCAAAACGTAATCTTAACATTTCTGTTCAAGAAAAGCTTTCATCCCTCCTCTCATCAATTCTAGATAGAGATTTTATAGTTACCCCAATCACAAGTTTCGTCCGCGGTCCGACGGTTAAAAAAGAAGAAATCGGCTGGCATTGACCGTGTAGCCGCCCTTCACCTTAGCCATTGCCGCCCGACTTTCATGGGGCACCAAACTCTTCTCATTCAGATGATCTTCACCACTGGACTCGTAACATCAGCATTCGGTACTGGATCACTTAGGCCAGCCCTGAAGAAAGTAAAAAATACTTCGGATTGTGCTTCGTTCAGATCGATCACAGTAGCACCAACGCTTTGCAAAATCTTCGAACTTTTGGTCATTGATGAAATCCAGGAAAAATGCTGGACTCCCCTTCCCAGTTTGGGTTCCAGAGGGGTCTTGGTTGCGGCCACGCCATTTCTGCTTAGGCTTCAGTTTGGACTGACGCTGATGAATCAAAAGCGCCCATTGTTATAGGTCTACATGATGTCGGTCTTGCCTACGACTCACTTTTCTATGACCAACTCATTCTGGATATGGGAAAGGGAGGTGTAAAGAAGGTCATTGCACTACCCATTAAAGATAATTAAGACCACCTACAGGCTGAACTCCTACTTCCTGGTCATGGTTGATCCCTCATTAAATATGTATCAGACGAGCTGCGTTCCTATCGAGGAAATTCTATGGTCCCAGTAAAAAAGGGTGATCGACAAGGATCAGTCACATCTCCGTGTACCTTTGATTATTGTATAATTGAACCACAGTCTACTGTCGAGACAACATGCATAGCTCATGGCACAGACGTTACAATGATAGCTTACGCCAATGACATTCTGAACCCTCTCCGCACAGTCGCAGGTACAGAGACCATCTTCTAACTACTACAGTCAAATTACAGTCGCATTGGTCTTGAATTTAACCCAGAGAAGTCGAATATTCTTCAGTTCAACTGGCATCAAGAAGAGGTCTCATCTCTGAGGCTGGGAGAACTGTCTGTAGCCCATGTCTCGAAAATTATTGACCTTGGTTTACCAATTGGAAAGGATCTAAAAACTAACCGCTCCCTTTTTATTGATCATCTCCGTAAACGCCTGGCTTTTGCTTACAGTAGAGTAGTCGCATCTAAAATTGGTTTCAAACGTTTATTTCTGGCTCGACTTTATAACGCAATATTTCCTTCCCATTTCCTGTATATAAGCCTGTTTTGGAGAATTTTTCCCGAGCCAGAGAAAAGAAAGGTCAGATCCGCGTTTTTTAAGTATGGGAAGTTTTTGTTACGGCTCCTGTCGTGGACAAGACATTCACACCTTTTTAAAAAATTTAAAATTGCGGACCAAATGGCTGCTATAACTGAACAAATTAAACGGTACAACAAGAGAGTCTCTTCCCACCCTTGGCACCGTTAACTAATGCAGTAAATCCCTGTCCATTTAATTTTGTTTGCACATCTCTTGTCATATTTAGTCTTTTTACCATCTCGTATCATATTTAGACTAGTTGATTGAGTCCGTTGATTATGAATTGAAGTTATCAAGTATTTTGCTGTAGGTTAGGTTAGTTGAATTGAAGTTATCAATCATATTGCTTATGTTTCTTCAGTACATAAAGAAAATTCATTTCCATAAAGAAAATTCATTAAATTCGTATGATGTCATCAATATTCATTTGTGATCACTTTAATTGGTTTCGAATTAGACTTCGATTGACAACGACCCATCTCGATGACCGTCGATAAGCGTCGTTTTACTTGTTTTACTTATACTTTACTTATAGTTTTACTTATATATATATATATATATATATATATATATATATATATATATATATATATATATATATATATATATATATATATATATATATATATATATATATATATATATATATATATATATATATATATATATATATATATATATATATATATATATATATATATATATATATATAAATATATATATATATATATATATATATATATATATATATATATATAAAAAAAAAAAAAAAACATATACAATATATATATATATATATATATATATATATATATATATATATATATATATATATATATATATATATATATATATATATATATATATATATATATATATATATATATAAAAAAAAAAAAAAATATATATATATATATATATATATATATATATATATATATATATATATATATATATATATATATATATATATATATATAAAGTCTTCCAAATTTTCAAGTTAAAGGTTATTTCTCAGTTTGTCTCGTTTCGTCATCATCCCATTGCAATTTTTTCTGCATTGTTTTGATTATACAATTGTGATTTTTCGAAAAAACGCTACAAAAATTTGCAAATTCTAATGAAGCATGAGATTTGAGTTTAATTTCTCTTCTAGCAAAATATTTCAGTATAGTTGTTTTAGATTTAAGACAGAATAATTACACAGAGAGAAACTTTGATATTAAGCCAAATAATCAACATGTTGGAGTTTTTATTCCGTCATATTTTGGAATATAATCTTTTAATGTGTCAATACGACGCCCAAACAATTTTAGAAATACTACTTTACAAAGATTAGACTTTTCCATAAAGAAAATTCATTAAATTCGTATGATGTCATCAATATTCATTTGTGATCACTTTAATTGGTTTCGAATTAGACTTCGATTGACAACGACCCATCTCGATGACCGTCGATAAGCGTCGTTTTACTTGTCACTCTTTATCTTGAGCAGCTTCAAATGGCAAGAGAAATGTTGAAATCATTGTCGCGGCATGCGCCCCCCCCCCCGTCCTGCCCAAAGTAACCAAAAACTTAAAAAATGTTTTTTAACAAAATTTAAAACGAGGCTCACGAATTCCACGGGGAGGTTGTATTCAACTGCCCTCCCTCCTAGACTCTGAAAAATAAATTTGTTACTTCTAAAAAAATGCTCCCAGATTTAGATAGATGTCTTTTTTTACACCTTCATTTTAAAAAAATTAAGAAAAATCTTCATCTCGTCACTTCAATTTTCTATGAATTGGCACCCCTGCTTAGGAACGGGCAGAAATTAACCCACATAAGCTTAAAATGGCTAAAAAATAGTCTGAATGAAGATATCAGCTGTAATTGAGCTGAAATAACAATGAATGATGAACGCATTGCGGCAATATTTCAGTAATGCTTAAGTTGACAGAAAACTAAAATGAAATGGGCAGTATCTCAGCACCAGAATACTTTCAGGATATCCCGTTATGACAGAGAGTGCAAGATTAAGGGGTAGCAGCCCCCTTCACATTTAGCGAAATTTAGGTTCGTTCTGAGTTTCAAGGTCACTCATTAGTTCCATTTGAAAACACATATCTTTTCCTTTTTCGTTTTATGAAAGTAATTTTTCCTTCTTTCCGTAGAAAGAAACTTGGCTTTTTATATTTTTTTTTATTCTATATAATTTTTTCCAGCACCTCAAAAAGTCCCTAGTTAACTCCAAAAAAGAAAAGAAAAGATATGTAGCCAAAAAAAAAAAATCCTAAATCAATATCAGATTCCTCTTCCTGGAGTTAATTATTCCTAACCGGTGTTATCTTGTGCGATCTTGTGTTTTCGCAGTGGATTTATCTCTTCTGGCTCGGAACTCGGGACAGGGATTGATATATGGGCTTGGGGCTTAATCCCTGCTGCCACAAGGCTGAGTGAAAGGCTAGCTACCTATGCCTGTACAAAAGATTCGGTAACTGGTCGAAAATTGTCAATACCCTAAGCACCATGAATGACTCTGGAGGATCTTTACTATTTTTTTTTTACTGGGTGTTAATTTACCCAAAGGGTTATAACTATCGTTTCCGACCACTCAAATGTTTGTACATTTAAAGGGGAACGGTATGAATGCTATTAATCCATATAATCTAGTTGTTGCCATTTTAGTCTATCTTTTATTATTCATTCTAATCAGTCATAAGCACCCTACAAAGTCTAGCAGAAGATGCTAGACTTTAAGCTTTTTCAGAGGAAAGATGAAGAATGTGTTTATTTATTTTTTTTCCCCAGGGGTGATCGCATCGAACCAGTTATCCTAGAATATCGGGAGAGGGCATATTCAGACGGAAATTAAAAGTTCTAGTGCCCGTTTAATGTGACAGAAAAGATTGGAGGGCAACTAGCCCCACTGCAACATCCCTTTTTTTTGCCAAAACATGCAACATCCCTTTTTTCGTACAGTTCTTGTTATTGGGAAGTATGTAGAGATTTTTCGAGAAGGGGGAATGCTAAATTTTCTGCTGCGGGATTTTCTACGGGGAGAGCTTTCGATGAGGAGGGAAGTTTCCGAGGGGTTGAGCTTTCCAGGGGAAATTTTACTCTGGGGGAATTTGCCAGAACTCCTATACTAAGTTCTGTTTGTTTGTCTTATTTTCTTTTTGTCGGCTCAATTTTACAGGTGGAAATGTTAAAGGTAATTGTACCGGGGTAACTTTTTACTGGGATTGGAATGTCTAGGGTATCTTTCCGTGAACGGGGAACCAAATTTCCTGGTATTATTTAAAAAAAAATCAGGAACTAAATTAAAATCAAGTTTTTTCAACTGAAAGTAGGGAGCAACATTAAAACTTAAAATAAACAGAACGTGTTATGTATAAGACGGGGTTTTCCCCTCCTCAATACCTCACTCTTTACGCTAAAGTTTGACTTTAATGTCCCAGTTCTTTAGAAACGACGCCGAAAGCAAAAGGGCTGGTTAATTAAACAATAAGAAGCTTTTTCAAAAATACTAAAAAACTTTAGCGCAAAGAGGGAGTTATTGAAGAGGGAGCATCCCCCCTCAAATAATTAATAATTTCTCTTCTCTTACGTTTTAATGTTGCTGCTTATTTTCAGTTGAAAAACATTTTTTTTTATCTAATGTATAAAAGGGGTGGTCATAGAAACTTAAGAGGGCGTAGATTCAATTAGAAATTGAAAGTTCTAGTTCATTTTTAAGAGTCAAAACTGATTGGGTTAAAATAAGCTTATTTTACATAAAATACAATAAGCTTTCTTTAAACGCATTTTTTGGTAGTATAGTCAGTATTCATAAGGGTCAGAGACCTGGAATCATTCCTGAATCACTTGAACTAGTTATACAGAAAAGTTCAACGGCAAGGATTTTATTTGTGTTACAAACATACAAGATGATACAGTATACATGGATTTTTTAAATTCAGATGTAGCAAAGTCATGGGAAAACACACAAGGGAAAAGCACAGGAGCAACCACAGGAACAAACATAGGCAACAAGAACAGGAACAAGACACCTAAACAAGAACAGAACAGGAACCAGGAACGAAAAGAAAGTCTAAGGCAGGGAAATATAGGAAAAAAGGGAGATAAATATACGAGCGCCAGAACGAAGCAAGACAGTAGGAGGGAAAGAGCCTAGGAACAAAAACAGGAACAAACAGAGGACGAATAGAGGGTGGAACAAAACGGGAAAAGATACAAGATCAGAGCAAGGAAGGAGAAAAAAAACACAATCAGGAATACAGCCACAAAGACAGGCGATAAAATGGGACAAAATATAAGAACAACATATTTACAACTCTATAATGGTAGTAAAATGGTTTCAAAAGAATATGGAAAAGAGGCTAGACGAAAAAAGAAGACTGAAAGTATAGCCAAAAGATTTGTTGGCCAAAAAAAAAGACAACAACCAACTGTTATACTTTGATAATATAATTCAAGTTAATTTTTATAAGTCTTGTAAAAAAATTAATATGTTTCTTTTAACATTATTTGTTTGTTAAATACCTTCTTTGAAAAAAAAAGAAAAAATTATCAAAGTGGATGATGAAATTGGCTTTGTGGAGTGTTTTTATTAACTGGAAGGGGTTTGCTTTGTAGGTTTTCCTTCAGTTATTGTTGAACATAAATATCTCTTTCTCGCTTCCGTGTCAGTATCCTTAAGCTTTAATTAAAGCTTAGGTCCAATAAAGAGCAAATGCTGGTTCTGGGCTTGTGTTGTTGTTTGGCTTCGTGGGAATACTGTTGGAAATCTTGGTAGAATTTACATAGGAATATTTGCGTGGTTAATCCTGTCAGGGTAGTGAAAATAAGTCTCGACCACTTGCTAATAAATCCAAAACTAAAATAAAACTAAAAAAAATTAACAGCAACAGCATAGACATCAAAAGTCCGCACTTTGAATGTTGATTCCAAGCATAATCATTAATAAGAGACAACTTGCATAATTTGAGAAAGGGAAAACAGCTCCAACAAGGGATACAACTTGGAAGATAATGAAACAATCGAAGTCAACGTATCCTAAAACCAAGTATTGGTGTCTTCGTGCCTATTTATCCAAAATACAAATATTCTATTTTTTCGAGAAAAAGAGTCATGGTTGCGTTTTTATTTCTTCTTATTCTTCTTCACGAGAGATGATGTTATTGAACCAATTGCAGTAGAATAATTAAGGTAGATTATTTCTAATTCTAATGGCCTTTGTAAGTAGCAAAAGAGGTCGTCCTACAGCAGTGCCTATCTCTACCATTGGTGTTCTTTTTTTACTGAAAAACAATACTGTTGGCCCGATTGGGGCTAAAATGCTATTGATTGAAAACTTTGAGATAAAGAATGTTTCAAACTTTTAAAAACTATTCATATAGATCCCATTTTCAAAAGTCCCACTTCTAAGGCGCTGCGCCTTCACCCTACACATAGCGCATTGATAAAGGATTCTTCGTAAATTTATTTACTTCTTGTGATGAAATACACTAATATCCTACGCAATATGCTAATAAAGTGAGGACACCTCAAGCCATTAGAACTAGATCTTTATTTTCAATACGTCATATTGTGGCTAATGTTTAGGATAATTTGCCAGATTAAAAAAAAAGTCGGCAAATGTGTATGATTTCCTTAGAGATATTAAAACGGTTTGTCTCCAGTTGTATGATTTTTGAAAAACAGTTAAATTGAATTTCAAGTCCTCCCCCCACCCCAAAAAAAAAAAATAAAATACAAATAAGTTGTTTAATTTTTGATGGATGGAAACAAGCTTTTTTTTAGTGTGTTGGCAGGGAGGGATATGCAAATATGAGGGAGGATATCCATTCTTAAGCCTATCGAATTATTCACCACAATTTCGAAATATTATGAGAATCGATCAGAAGCTCAGTAGAGCATAAGTTAGTCAAGAGCGAGAGGATTAGGGGGTGACAGCTCCCCTCATTCACGGTATTATATATATGATTTTGGACCGACATTATAAATGGCATGGAAATTAAATAAATAAGTGTTTTTTTTTTAATGACAGTAGCTAGCGTAGGTGAGGAGGGCTTGATGTCCTACAGGCCCTTCCCTCTTGGCAGTGGCATCGTTGTGGGGTGGGGGAAGGTTGGGCAGTCCCCTCAATAATTTGTTGAAATTTTTTTTGTATAACCCATTACCCTTGACTCTCATGATGTGGCCCCTCTTGTCCCCCTCAATAAAAAGGCTGGAGCTCTGCTCCTCCCTCTTGGCACTAAAATTTTAATATTTTACAGGCATTGCTTAAAACTTCAATAAAGCCTTGATTATAGCCTAGGGGTGGCAGTGCTTCTCATATATATAAAAATAAGGTTCCTTTTTAAGTTTCAGTGCCTACTTAGACTTTCAGTTGAAAAGTATTTCCTTTATATTTAATCAAACTAAAGTGAATACAAACTTCGGAGATAGGGTTATATTACGATAATTAAAAATTCCACATTACGTAAGCCTGAAACCTCCGTGTTCTCCATCTTAAATAGATACAATACGTAAATTTTATGTACTTTAGTGTGACTTAATAGTTTTAAAACAAACGTTCCAATGGGTCACCCCCTTCCAAAATCGTTTATAGCACGTAGTACGGGTCACTAATGGCTGAAGTGTGCCCTTTGCGTTTATAATTTTGCCCCGTGTGATGCAAAGAGGCGTGGTGGGAATTTGATGTCTGACGCGGAGCAAGTGGCACTCTAAGATGTAAATTAGGTGGCAGAGATTCGGCGACCCCTCGAAACCTTTCAATCCTTACTTTTTAACAGCTTTACTTATTACTTCTTGCAAAGCCTTGTTACATTTTAATGCAAAAATTACATCAGTTCTACTTCCATACCCCGTGACTATGATTTTATGGTTGCTCAACCATTTGCCAAAAGGGTAGTTAAAATTTATTGGTAGTACACACACTTAAGTCAATAATTCGTGATGTTCTACGCAAGCTCATACTTCGCGCAAATAGTAAATCTTATGATGGTTTGCATTATATTTGCATAAGAAGTAAGTTGTGCAAACGTTTCGCAAATACATTGCACTTTTATTTAGTGAACAAATTGTCCCTCAATTCGGTATTTGTTCATGAACTCGAATTCGATATTTATTTTATTTTACGAGCATATTTAGAATGTATTTGTGCAGAAGTCAAAATTCCCCCATCATGACTTCGTTTCCTTTGCGGTCATACGGTTCTTAACCTAAAAAAAGTAGAATGTTAACATTCAAATATTTAAATATTTAATTATTCGATTTTAATATTTAGTATATTTACTTTGTATTCTATAACTAATTGGTTTTAATATTTCAATTTGTCAAATTGTCCCTTGCTGAAAGTTTTATCTACATTTATGGCATAGGCAATTCAGCTGAGACCAATCAAGCAGAGCCTTCTCGATTAGGGTGACAATATGTCATATGCCTTTCCAAAAACTAACAAACAAGTATGTGTCCAATAAGAGAGCCATGCACACTCCCGCCATTTACCCGTGCCCGAGCCATTTAAACATTTGCCACTCAATTAATTGGAATATCTGTCTTGGCTTTTCTCTGTCTACAATTAGCCATGCCTTGATGCAACCTGCAAAATACTTGATAACTTCAATTCAAAATCAATTATTTAAAGAAAGTAGGAGCTTTATAGGAGGGATTAAGGGGTGTATCTCCGAACAGAGTGGGAAGGAAGAGAAATCTATGTAGCTCTTTGGTATTAAGGGGCTTGGTACTGCAAAACATTGTTAGTAGTAAAAGTAGCAGCCAGCTTTGCCATTTGGGGCGTACTTGCACCATTTTGGCACTTTTTAAGGTGGTTTTGCATTGTATTAATAAATTGTCTCAATTTTAGAGCCACTTTATGAAAAATTCAAGCTTCTCAAAAATTTTATATAATTTTTTTTTATAAATCTGAAAGGTTTTTATAGCTAGAGTCGTCGTAAAAACTTTAAAAAAGGCTCATTCAATTGAGAATTGAGAGGGCTAGTGCCCTTTTTAATAATCGAAAGTGATTGGAGGGTAACTAACCACCCTCTCATGTGCACCATTCCAATCCAATGAAAAATTTCAGATATCCATTGTGTACAACGTAGTAGAAAGTTCTGGAAATTAGGTCTTTGAGGGTGATATCCCCCCAGCCCTCAGGGCAAGGGTTGTAAATTATGCCCTGGGAGAATATAAGATTTTTATTGAAAGGGATGTCGTAGAAAATTCAAAAGGGATCATTTGATTGGAAATTGAAAGGTCTAGTGCCTTTTGTAATAGTTGAAAGTGATGGGAGAGTGATCAACACTCCTCTCACACCCACCATTTTCCCAAACACATCCAATCAAAATTTTGAGATAGCCATTTTGTTTAACGTAGTTGAAAGTTCTGGAAATTATGTCTTAGAGGATGACAACCACCCTCAAGGCCCTTAGGGAATGGGTTGTAATTTATGCCCTGGGGGCATATAAGGTGTTTACAGAAAGGGTTTTCGTAGAAACTCAAAAAGGGCTCATTCGATTAGAAATCGAAAGGCCTAGTGCCCTTTTTAATAGTCAAAAGTGATTGGAAGGCTTGAAATTTCTATAGTAAAGATCGATGTGGGTATAATGTATGATTTTTTGTTGTTGTTGTTGTTGTTTAGACCAGTGCACTTTTTATCGAAGGAGTTGTCGTAGGAACTTCGAAAAGGGTACATTTGATTGAAAATAGAAAAGGCTGATGCCCTTTTTAATAGTCAAAAGTGATTGGAGGACAACTAATCCCCCTCTCACGGCCACCCTCCAATTTGCCTTTATGTTTAAAGACTAAATGCTGCCTTAGGATTAAATCAAAATGCACTGTGTTAATGCTAATTCCCAATAAGGCATCTCAGCAGTATCCCAAGAACGACTGAGGGTATTATGTTCAAACTTTCGGGGCTACTTCTGCTCTTAAAATTTAACCAAGTCAAAATAGCGTAAGTATATCCAGTCTATCAAAAAAAGTAAGCAGATTTTTTTGCGAATGGCGTCAAGTTTTCCATTTCAGGTCTACTAGAGGAGGTATGAAACGAAATTAAACACTATTATTTGTGTCCAGATTTTTAAAAGGGTGTATGCTGTTAAAAATTGCTGAAAATTTTTCTCCCGCATACAAATAGCAGACCAAATTATAAAATCTTAAAAAAACGAAAAGATTTAAAGTATTATTTTCTTCTTCCCTGAAAAGACTATGTCAATATAAAACGAACAGAAATTAGTTTAAAAAAAAATTTCCAAAAAATAAGTTTTTCAAAGAAAAGTATAGAACTCCATTAAACAAAAAATGAGCAAAAATAAAGTCAAATAATCTACGAAGCATGAAACTACCGCAAATCAGCATCGATAAATAAATGAAACAAAAAAATAAGCGAAACTACAATAACTAACCGACCCAAACTAAAAAGGAGCAGAAATTAGCATAAGTTGGGCTCAAAACCCTTATGCCTCCCCAAGGCCAAAACATAATTTGCACTTTACTGAAAAAAAAATGAATGTGCATTGTCAGTTTAATATACATATACTGATATTTAGTAATCAAAATGTTAATGTTGTTTGATTTATTAAAGTTGTAAAAGTAAAAACATTTATTTTTTTTTTTCTACGTACAAGATTTAACCTGGTTTAGGGAAGACTTGGGGGTTTAGCGCCCTGCTCGGGTGAGTTTTTTTTTGTTTTAAGTTCGACTTGGTGGCTCATTATACTTTATACCCATTTTGGACTGTGTTGATTTGTTAATACTGATTGGTAGTAGTTTCACGCTTAGTAGAGTATTTGATTTTATTTTTGCTCATTTTTTGCTTAATGTAGTTCTTTACTTTTCTTTGAAAAACTTATTTTGTGGAGATTTTTTTTTTAATTAATCATTCAAAAAAGTATCTTGGCAAGAAACGCCAGGACCAACCTGCCATCCGTATGCAGGTTTTAAAAAGGGCATATCAGCAATATCTTAGGAACAGTTTCGTGGTTGAAATCAAAACTTACAACGCTTGTTGTGGGGGATGTTAAACTAACCAAAAGACATTATTTGCATCATAATACTATTGCTTTTACTCCTAAAACTAATGCTACTACTACTCCGACTACTAAAGATAAGAAGATTGCTATTAACTGTACTCCTACTGCTACTACTGTAATTATTGGTTCTACTAATAATACTAATAAATTCAAGGGTATTAAGGTAACAAATTTGGAGAATAGTGTAACTGTACTAAAATAAATCGAAACACACTATGCCCATATCAAACAGTTCGTGAAAACGAACAGTAAGTAAGGAGTGACTACCTCAATAGTAACCAGAACTCTAAAAAACGGAATTTTGATACCAGTAGATATATCAAACGAATTGGATTTTTATACTGATTTGAAATATATAAGTTTTATCAAATTTAGTCTAACACATCAAAAGTTACTAGCCTGAAAAAATTTGCCTTGTTTTCAAAAAAGGGGGAAAACACCCCCTAAAAGTGTAGAATATTAAAGAAAATCAAACTATCAGATTCAGCTTAGCAGAAAACCCTAATGTAGATGTTTCAAGCTCCTATCTGCAAAAGTGTGGAATTTTGTATTATTTGCCAGAATAAAGATCACAGATGCGTGTTTATTTGTTTGTTTGTTTACTTTTTCGTTTTGTTTTTCTCCCAGGGGACATCGAGAGGGGCCTAGTTGCCCTCCATGTTTTTGGTCACTTAAAAAGGGCACTAGAACTTCTAATTTCCGTTCGATTGAGCCCTCCCAAGATATTCTAGGACCACTGGGTAGATACGATCACCCTTGGGAAATAAAAAAAAAAAAATAAATAAAATAAACACGCGTCCGTGATCTTTCTTCTGGCAAAAAATTCAAAATTACACATTTTTGCAGATAGGCGCTTGAAACCTCTATAGCATGGTTCTCTGATACGCTGAATCGGATGGTGCGATTTTTATTAAGGTTTTTTTGGATTTTAGGAGGTGTTTCCCCCTTTTCGAAAATAAGGCAAATTTTCTCAGGTATGTAAATTTTGATGGGTAAGAGTAAACCTGATGAAAATTATATATTTGAAATCAGCATAAAAATCTGATTCTTTTGATTTATACACTGATATCAAAATTTCTTTTTATAGAGTTTTGGTTACTATTGAGCCGGGTTACTCCTTACTTACAGTTCGTTACCACGAACTGTTTGATCATGTTGGTTGTTGTATGTGTTTTCTCCCTGTTGATATGGAAAGAATGATATCATTCTGATAAACTCTGAGGAGGGAAAAAAATAGCCGACCAAATGATTGAGGATAAATGAGTGCGGAACAAATAGCTATATTGTACACGTCAGGAATAGATATTTTTTCAATATATCCATTTTAGAATATATTTGCAAGGGGAAGGGTAGGCACAAAATAAGGGAAGGATAGGCTGTAGTTTTGTCAGAGCCATTGTATGTTAGACTAAGGACGTGTAGCCTATAGCCTTGCCGCTGTAGATTGTATCTGACATTTCAATACTTCTAAGAGGATTGCCAAAAACAGTTTGCTAGGCTTGTTTCAAATGGTGGATCACCATTTGGTGATCCATGTGGCCATGGTGGCCATGTATTTTTAATCATCCGTTGGTCTTAGGAAATGGTTTTTGTTAGTTTGAGGTTAGTTTGAGATCGTAGCACGACATTTAGTAGTGGCCGCAATGATATACGTTTAATTTCTTACTTTAGCTTAGTTTCTTAAGGTTAATTTAATTAAAAAAACAAGTTTTTTTAATTGAAAGTAAGAAGCAACATTGAAACTTAAAACAAACAGAAATTATTACATATATGAGGGGGTTCTCCCCCTAGTCATTCCCTCGCTCTTTACGCTAAAGTTCGAATTTTGTTCGAATCAAGAACCCCTGAATGACAAAGGCCGTTTAACTATAATAGATAGCTCTTTTGAAAGTACTAAAAAAAACTTTAGCTTAAAGAGCGTGTTATTGACTAGGGGGCGAACCCCCTCATGTACGTAATAAATTCTGTTCGTTTTAAGTTTTAATGCTGCTCCTTACTTTCAGTTGAAAAAACTTGTTTTTTTATTTAATTTCTGATCGTTTTTAAATAATGCTGGAAAATCCGGCGCCCCCTTCACAGAAATGTCCCTTTCCCCAAGGAAACATCCTCCATGGAAAGATCTCCCCACGTAACCCCTTCCTCTGATCCCCCGCCCCCCACCAGAAAGAATCCCTCCTGAAAACGTCTGTATACTTCCCAATTACCAATACTATTTGTAAACAATGGGCAAAGTTCATAAATTGCAGCCCTTCCCCCGAGAACTATGGGGGACTGAGTCATCCTCAAAGACATATTTGTTAGATATTCGACTATGCTAAACAAAATGGCTATCTCAAAATTTTGATTGGGTGACCTTGGGAGAAAAATGAGCGTGGGAGGGGGCCAAGTTCCCTCCATTTTTTTTGACACTTAAAAAGGGCGCTAGAACTTTTAATTTTTGTTCAAATGAGCCCTCTTACGATATTCTAGGACTACTGGATTGATACAATCACCCCTGAAAAGAAAACACGTATCCGTGATCAGATCGTGATTGAAACACGATCAGAAAGAAGCATCCGTGATTTTTTTACAGAAGAAAGATTCTTTCTTCTGGCAAAAAATACAAAATTCCACATTTTTGCAGATAGGAGCTTGAAACATCTACAGTAGGGTTTTCTGTTACGCTGAATCTGATGGTTTGATTTTCATTAAGATTCTATCACTTTTAGCGGGTATTTCCCCCTTTTTTCGAAAATAAGGCAAATTTTTTCAGGCTCTTAACTTTTGATGGGCTTGAATAAAGTTAATGAAATTTATATATTTGAACTCAGAATAAAAATCCAATTCTTTTGATGTAACTACTGATATCAAAATTCCGTTTTTTTAGAGTTCCGGTTACTATTGAGCCGGGTCGCTCCTTACTTATAGTTCGTTACCATGAACTGTTTGATACTACAGGGCTGAATATAATATGGAATTTAGGAATTCAAGATCTTAAATTACGGAGTATCTAAGAACTTAAATTATGATGCTACTTAAGAATATATGGTACGAAGCTTAAGTATGCAAGTTGGTTGTAATTGGTCAATAGTTTTCAGCTACCCTATCATAAGGAAATTTATATTCTTAAAAAAGGTTAAGTCCATTTTAAATCGAGTAAATTCGGTACTAAACTGTCCATAAAAACAGATTACCGTTTTTCTTAAGAAATAACAGTTACCGCTGCAACCGCAATAATCCTTAGCTAACCAATCACAAGCGATTTTATGTTCTTAGGAATAGTAAAGTCAGTTTTAGCCAGTAAAGTCAGTAAAGCCAGTAAAGTCAGTTTTAATAGTAAGGTCAGTTAAAGTCAGTAATTTAGTGAAAAGTCATCGGTAGTGGTAACATTGGTGCCAAGGACTATTTAAAAAATGCTTTTTTTGAAAGGGGGTTGGGATGAAAACAAACAAGGCTTTTGACCCGTGTTCTTTAATTTGTATTTTGGATCCCTGCCGCCTTGCTCTGCCGTAAAACCGGATCCCTGCCGTAAAACATTCCCTTTTCTTCCTTTAAAAAAAATGTAAATGGCATTGTGGGATTAAATACACTATCTGATCAGCTATGAATAAAAACATCACATGCTTGTCGAGCATGGGGGACAGACGCCTCAAAGAGTGTATTTTAATACCCAAATATATTAAGAGATAGAAATTTTTTTGGGATAAAGAATTTGTGAAGGTTTATTGGACTGTGGATGGGGCATAGAGATCATTTTATTTAATTTTATTTTTATTTTATTTCTGTTTTGTTTATAATAAGGGTGTTTTCATTTATTATTTTTGAAGTCTTTTATGTGTTAACAATGGCCCAGTAGGGCTTTTAGTGTTAATTAATTAAGAAAAACTTTCCGAAAAATAAGTTTTTCAAAGAAAAGTAAAGGCCATTTTAAACTTAAGCTCAGGAGATACAAATACCTGTTAAAATTCAAACTCAAAACGACCAGAAATTACTATTAAAGAATAAATGAAACCCAAAACGAACAGAAATTAAATAACTAATCATAGCAAAAAACATACAACAAGTAATAATATAAATGAATAAATAGATCTTACAGCGAGTAATGCTTAGATTGAATATGAAAATCAAGCTTAAAACGAAAACAAATATTTTGCTATTAAAGTATAAATGAAACTTAAAACGAACAGAAATTAAATAAATAATCAATGCGAACAAACATACAATACACATTAATGTAAATGAATAAATAAATCTTAAAACGAGTGAAACTTAAAAAGAATATGCAAATCAAGTTTGAATCAAATAAAAATAACTTTGGAGTTTGGGCTTCGCCTCGCTGCAGAAGCTTTAAGAAATCAAAAATTAATTAAGATTTTAGGGAATAAATATCAGCATATATTTATTAAATGGAAAATGCACATTTTTTTCAGTAAACTCATTTGAATTTTTTTTCAGTAAAGTACAAATTATATTCTGGCTTTTAGAAAGCATAGAGGTTTTGAACCCTACTCATATTGATTTATGCTCGTTTTGAGTTTGACTCTAATATTTATTTTAATTTTTGTTAGTTTTGTGTTTCATTTATTTGTTGATACTGATTTGGGGTAGTTGTATGCTTGGTAGATTATATGATAGTCCGGACGCCAGGTTTTGAAAATGTGAATCATACCACGACGGAATAGGGCTGCTACGAGAATTAGCCTACCCTCCACCCCCAAATTAACCATGCGGATTCAAAAATACCAATGGCACTTGCTTGCGAGAGGTGGAACACTCCGAAACTTGACATGTTATTATATTTTGGTGTTTCATGCAAGAAAATGCATGTTCCACAAAGTTTGAGGTGCAGTTTTCCGCTCTAATAGAAATGCCTAGAAGCTATAGAATGTTTTGATAACAAACTAACACGATTAGTTAGAAAAAATGGCAGAGTTAAAAAAAAATGGCAAAACTATATGAGTCTTGAACAGTCTTGGAAAGTATAAACAAAATCAAATTGAATATTAGATTTTTAATGATATTAATTGTTGAAAGATCCATCAGTTCAAGATTTGTTTTCACTGTATTTTTTATTTTCATTTTCAATGCTGTAAGAACTGGAAAATAATAAATTTGTAATATACGAGTAATTTGTTTTCAGTGAAGCACCAATGACACAGAAGGCTTTAGGTTTTTACAGTTAAAGAAGGGGGCAGTATCCAAATTTTGTTTGTAGTAAAACAATTTGTCCTGACCAATCTTGAAAAGAACTAATAAATTAAACTAAATATTTGATGCATAATGATATTAATTTCTAAAAAGCTCATCAGTTAACAATTTTACTGTAATTTTTATATTCACCTTCAATATTAAGTACAAAAGGAAATTTTGGTAATATAAATCGTTTTCAGTAAAGCGCCAATGACGCAGTAGGTTTTAGGCTTCTGCAGCGAGGCGATACCTTAACTCATGTTTGTATTTATTTTTATTCGATTCGAATTTAATTTCCATATTCTTTTTAAGTTTCACCCGTTTTAAGATTTATTTATTCATTTACATTAATATATATTGTATGTTTGTTCACATTGATTGCGTATTTAATTTCTGTTCGTTTTAAGTTTCATTTATGCTTTAATAGCAAAATACTTGTTTTCGTTTTAAGCTTGATTTTCATATTCAATCTAAGCGTTACTCGCTTTAAGATCTATTTATTCATTTATATTATTACTTGTTGTATGTTTTTTGCTATGATTGCTTATTTAATTTCTGTTCGTTTTGAATTTCATTTATTTTTTAATAGTAATTTCTGGTGGTTATGAGTTTGAATTTTAGCAATTATTTGTATCTCCTGAGCTTAAGTTTAAAACGGCCTTTACTTTTCTTTGAAAAACTTATTTTTCGGAAAGTTTTTTTAAATTAATTTTTGTTCGTTTTTGATTGCAAAAAGTTTCAAGTTTTTATGGCATGGGGGGGGGGGGGTACTTACTGTTCGATTATTCTTTACTTTAAAAAACATATCTAGAACTTTCAATTTAAATCGAATGAGGTTTTTTTCAAAGTCTATACGATTACCTCTTTGATAAAAACCTTATGTATGAACAATAGACAGCTTGCATAACTTGAAGACAGCGATTGACAACAATGAATGGATTGAAAAAATAGCTCCAATAAGGGGGTTTAGACTATTTCACTTGCTGACACAAAGGGATCACGGCTGTTTGGATTTGACCTTAATAGGAATTTGTGTGCCAAAGCAATTTTGCACCTATCACAGAGTATGTAATTTAACCTTATAATTAGATAATTATGATAGATTTCCTGTGCGTTCTTCCCATATAAAACCCCTTCCCATAAGTTATAAAACCCCCTTAATAATTTATGCCCCAGGGCATAACTTAAAGCGCCTACTCCCGGGCCCTGATGGGCTGTGTCGACACCGGAGTTTTTTGTTATCAGAACATTGAACTATTTTAACAAAATGTCTATCTCAAAATTTTTATCTGATGCATTTAGAGCTTGGAGGACGGGGGGGGGGGGCTATCTAACCTCCAATCTCTTTTGACTCTTAAAAAGTGAACAAGAACTTTCAATTTTCAGTCAAATGAGCCCTCTCTAAAGTTTATACGAGCATCCCTTCCATAAGAAATAATGGGAAGGATTCAGAGAATCCTTAATTTACAACCCTTGCCCTGAGGGCTGTGGGGGAATTGCCATCCTCAAAGACCTAATTTCCAAAACTTAAAACTACGTTTAATTAAATGGCTATCTCAAAATTTTGATTGGATGTGTTTGGGGAAAAGGTGGGCGTGAGAGGGGGGTTAGTTGCCCTCAAATCGCTTTCGACTATTAAAACGAGCATTAGCCTTTGATTTTCTAATCGAATGAGCCTTTTTTGAAGTTTCTACGACACCGCCTTCTATAAAAATTCAACTCAGGAATGGTATATATATATTTATATATATATATATATATATATATATATATATATATATATATATATATATATATATATATATATATATATATATATATATATATATATATATATATATATATATATATATATATATATATATATATATATATATATATATATATATATATATATATATATTGGTATCAAAATTCCGTTTTTAAAAGTTTCGGTTACTATTCGCTCCTTACTTACAGTTCGTTACCACGAACTGCTTGATTGTTGATATAGCAAAAGTAAAGTCATCGACTATATGGCTTAATCAAGTTTAATTCAACATTATCTGGAAGGAAATTCAGCAAATAATAGGTTTAACCAAAAATTTTAGTCAAACCTTCAAAAATTGCTTATATTGAACGATAGAGAGCTTTCAGATCAGGGCTGCCACCATTGTCAGTTCCTGAAGTGCTAAAATTGCCCAAATTTGCGTCCTACACAACGATTTTCGGTGCTACGTTAAAAAAAAGTTTGTGCATGTCGCGGCTTGCGCCGCGACACGTGCATGGTCTGCTTAAGTGTACATGGATTAGTTTTAAGTCAATTTTTTAACCTTTTTCAGTGCGGTTGTTCTAAACTTAGTGCCAATCTTTCGAAACAAACACGGCAAAAAGGTGGTCCTGATTATATTAACTTTCCGCTAATCTTTCGAAACAAATATGGGAAAAAGTGCTCCAAATCTTTTGTTAATTCATCCACCTTTTCTCACATCTTTATTATTTTGTCCGAAACAAAAAGAGAACATTGTAGCACGCAAGCAGTGTTGCCAGATGTAGCATAACTATGCGGAAGATAGCATAAATAGGAACCTAAAGCATCCAACCATAATCCTCATTAAGATAGCATAATCGTAGCATAGTTTAAGAAAATGCAGAACAACTTATAAGATCACATCTAAAAATAAAACAAACTTGAAACTGTTGAAATGTATATGCCATTCGGTCCATCCATGTGCTGAAGCTGCTGCAACAGCTGAGAAATCAGATTGTTTAAGAATTTCCGAGGATGGTTGTGAGGACAGTGATCCTTTTTTAAGTATCTTCAGTTTGTAAATACCAAAGTATAATCACCTACGGAACAAGTACTGACAAAACTCTCCAAAAATGACCCCGCGTACCTCAGCGCCTCTAGACGCAAAATGTTGTACTACTTAATCGCTCCGAGCCAAAGTACTTTGCTCCGGCCAATAATTATGCTAGAGCGTGAATCAGGCGACGAGTGACCGGGATGAATTGTGTAACTACGGTTTTTAGTATCTTGATTTAGTTGCCAGGTTCGCATAGGTATACAAAGGGTCACTTTTCTTGTGTGGAGAGGATAGGTTTTGTCAGTACTTGTTCCGTAGGTGATTATACTTTGGTAAATACCAAGATGGCTCTGGGAACCAAAAGAAAAAGTATTCCATCACTAAGTGTAGTAGTGAACGGATTTCCAAGTCTGATGCAAAACTTAACGGATACTGACTCCCGCTGGTGCAAGCGGCCGAATGTTTTTAGTGACTCCAGAAAGGAAGACTCGAGCAAAATAACTACAAATTTGATGCGGAGAAAAATACGCGAAACGAGAAACTTCACTGACGGAAAAGTTTTTATCAGATATTACAGAACTAGCTAAGAGGGTTCTGTCCCTACTGCATTCGAAGGCAGACTTTTTTCTTGGATGAGTGATGTTAAGACTGAAAAGCAAACAGGTTGAAGGAAGAAAGGATTGAACCCGTCCTGGTCATGAAATGACAACTAAGAACGAAATATACAGTTTGCTGCAGATACGTCCCTACACACAATCAGATAAATTTCCACGATTTAGAAAACCATTATGTAGTCCCTCCTAAAGCAATCTTTGCTCAGAGAGCAAAGATTGAAAGATACGTGTACATGTACATTTATATATATATATATATATATATATATATATATATATATATATATATATATATATATATATATATATATATATATAATATATATATATATATATATATATATATATATATATATATATATATATATATATATATATATATATATATATATATATATATATAAAATTTGAAAGTATATTTGGTTTCGAAAATAAATGAAACATATGTATGTATGTATGTATGTATATATAAATTTATTGCCCATCATAAATGTAAAATGCAACGCTGATGGAGTATAAAAAAATAAAATAAAAAAAAAACAAATAAATTCTGACAAATACAAACAGAACCAAAACAGAGAAGAAGAGAAAAGAAGAAAAAAAAATTACGAATAGGGGCAATTATATCTAAGAACAAACTTATTATCAAAGACGGAAAATTTCAGAGGTGCTTTAACCAATAATCTGCCTCCGATATATCTCATTTCTTTTCTTTACCGCGGACACTGGACTTGCAACTCCATACCGCAAGGACAGTGAGCTGTTATTAGTCCAGAGAGGCAGCCTTAGCAAATATTTCGCATACTTGTAGAAACACTTCCGTATACCCTTGATATTTGAAGTAGTAAGAAAAGAACAAAATTGTGCAAGGTCAAGTAGATTCGGAACATCAAAAGCATTATTAACGCTAGCTCAGATAAACCAGTTAAAGTTAAGCTTAAATGCAATTGGTGAACCCTACGTATTCTTGGCATTTCAGGCAAAAAAAATCTTTCGACAGTTGATGCGTGTCGCGAAGACTTGACCCAATCGGTACACCAAGATACGTCAGTGTATCTTGTGCTTTAATAACATGTTCGCCTAACTTAACATTTGTCGGGCAATCTGAACGGTGATTGAACACCAGGAACTCAGTCTTACTCTCACTAAATCGAAGACCTATACGTTTATACTCCCTATCGAGAATTACAAAATTTTCCTCAATTCCAAAGGCTGTTCTACTAATATCAAGGATGTCATCAGCATAGTTAGCTAGCGGAACATCAATACCATTAAATATACATGTGGTTACAACTTTCTGTTGTGGCACAATGACAGTATTATTAAACAGGGGGGGGAGAAGTAACAGCGCCCTGTCTAATGCCCTTTTTTACTGGAATTGAAGGAGTGAGTTCCACCGTACCAGGTGAGATGGTAACCTTAACTTTGGCATTTAGCTTTTTATACATATCACGTATCGATTTGATGACAGAAATATTGACTCCACGCTTATAAGCAGTCAGGAAGATATGTGGATGTATACCCGTGTCGAAAGCTCTAGATACGTCTAACCCTGCAAAATATTCTGCCTCATTATTTTCATGAGCATGTAGAAGTAAATAAGCAATCATATGGTGAGCCTGGTCACGACCTACTCCTTTCTTGAAGCCGAATCGGTTATTCGGTGTATAACACTTATCCGATATCTCGTCAATAATTAGTAACTAAAAAACTTTGCACAAAACTGGTGACATCGTAATTGGCCTCAAAGAAGAACATTTGTCTGTTGGGTTTCCCCTTTTTTAATACTGGGTTTATTACATCTGTATTAAACAGATCAGGAACTATTCCACTACAGAATATCATCTGAAAGAGTAAGGTCAGATGCTGAATCAGGAGAGAGGACCCACATCTTAGATGCTCGGCACAGAGACCATCAACACCACAAGAATTTTTCTTTTGTAGCTTAGAAATGCATTCAGTAACCGCAGATCGAGTAACAATAAAATTGATCTGATCAGTTGATTGGCCTAAGCAACCATCAGCTCCATTTCGTATAGGTTTGACAATTAGGGATCAGACTTAGAAAATTCACTTTTAAAGTAACCATACCACTGGTCACTGTTAATTTTCAAAGCATTTTACGCTTTTAAATTATCTCTTTTGAGTAGTTTCCATACGAAAATAGGTTCACTTGTGGATTTACTTGATAGTTCAGCTACTGATTTAGCCTGGTGTTGCCTAAGTACTTTCGTAAAATGTCACTTTGTTTTCAGACGAATATCATTTACCAAAATTAGTTATGGCGCTCCACCCTCCTTTCAGAAACGAAGATAGAATTTTGATTTAGCATAATAATTAATGAAGTGAAGATTACCTGACCAACCATGTTTCTCCGTTCCAAGACGTACTCTTTATATGGATAAACTAGGACGCTCGGTCGAGCGTAGAGCGTGAAAGATCTCTGCACAGTATTTATTTAGCATTATTTGCTTCTTTGCAAAGGTTAATAGTTTTTTTTTGGAAAGAAGATGAAACGGCGCTTTGTTCTTTTTCAAAATATAATCACTAATAGCCCAGAACATAAACGTATATGCACGAGCCCAGTCAGTGGTTTCATGCCATTTACTATCATTATCTGGACTTAGACCATTCGGCGCAATAAGTTAAACAGGGAATATATTACTGATAGGCATATAGTCCGAGACTTGGAAAGTGGAGATAAGTGGGGATCCTGAGTCTGGTTTCATATTCGGGGAACACATGAAGAAGTCCAGAGAAGAGGTAGTGCCAGAGTTATGGATATATGTGAAACATTGGGTATTCTCAACCGCCAAGAGCTGAGGGCACATACTATTCAGAATATTAGCACGACTACTACTGTCGTCAAAAAGGTTGCAGTTCATATCACAAGCAAGGATTACTGCTAGGTTTTGCAGTTCACAATCAGACACGAGGGAACTGACTTGACGGCATGCTTGATCAAATTGTCTGTCTGATGTAGCATTAAGGTAATCGGTGGGTAAATACACTGAGACCACCACATAATTCTGAATTTTGACTGCTGTAAAATAGTCACTGTCGCGAAAGTGTTCGGGCATGAGGACATTTCTATCAAGAATAGCAGTACCTTCACTCGGCTGACCAGCCCCAGAGTGTCTAGTGGCACAACTAATTATGGCAGTAAAACCAGTCCTGCTCAATAAAAATAGACTGTCGGAAGTGAAAAGGCGCTTCTGTAGGCAGAGAACTTCATTCGTGTCACATGGAGTTTGGATTATGGGTAATTTCACTGAAACACCTCCATTGATATTCCATGATGTAACACGTAAATCAGTGGTCATTTTAGGAGGTTCACAGGTTTTTGTGTGACAGGACAGTTGTAGCTATAATAGGGATGGTCAGCTTGGCTGCACAACACATACTTCATTTTATTTTGAAAGGGGGTTCCCAGCTTGTTTGAATGTCCTGTCTGCGCACAACACAAACAGCGAGTAAGAGCTTTAGATTGCTGGGCAATATCTCCGTAAGCTTGGAAGTTGTAGCAGCGAGGAGGTAAAGGGAGAAACTTATCAATGCGGATTTGCTTGTACTCAATTATCACTGACGAGGAAATGGCTGCTAATAAGTCTTCTTGGCGAGAGAACCGAAGCTTGTAGGACCTAGTTTTGCCGATACGGGAGACTCCGGTACAGTTAGTTATCAAACTTTGCAACTGGCTGGCAGTAACACTTTCAGAAGCGAAATGGGCAATTCTGTAATGTGCTGGAACTTCTTGCTGTAGGCTTAGCGATTGTTACTTAGATTTGAGAGCATCAGCTACAGCAGTAGCTTTATGTCTGGTATTTACGACGGGGTATCAAGTATCTTTTCGTTGCCTGACCTAAATTATTGCTGACTCCGAGTCACCACACGAGTTACCAATTAAAGTGTTATGGTCTGTGGGACCATTCAGTGTTTTAGGCGAATTCTTTTATACAATAGAAAAAGAGGGTTTGGATAATTGTGTGGGTGCTGGAGAAAAAGAAGGTAACGGATTGCGCTTCGACAGGACGTAATCGAATTTGACACAGAGTTCGTTAACTTTACGAGTAAGTGTAGCACTCGATTCCCCTGCGATAACTGGTACTTCGTCAGGCTCGTACAGCACGAAACGGGGTAAGGGTATCTGCTTCCCATCACACTTTTCAAAAAATTTTAGCATGTCCAGACAGTTAATTGCAGCTTTCTGTCGGTCACTTGGGCGATTCGTGTAGTTTGCAAAATTCCAGAATATTTTCTTTGCCTCCATTAACGAATCAGTGCTAAAAAAAAGTCCACGCCAGTTTTTGCACTATCCGCCTGAACATTCCCCACAGCCCGGGCACGGTATAAAAAGTTCAAGACTGGAGACCATACAAGCTGCTGGCTCCGCATTGTATGTACCAAACAAACATACAGCAGGTATCTCACTTAGTCAGAAACAAGGTTGAATAGCCGCACAGAGATCACCGGGAGCAAGGGAAGCGTCGAAACCTGCTCACCTATCCCCTGCAATTTAAGGCTAATTAAAACCGGCAGGTACCAATATGGCGCTTCCGGCAGGTTTTCTCCCTTCTTCTGTTTGTTCACAGGCGATCCACGCGGTACTGTTGACGCACGTTAAGAAAAGGTTGAAATTTGGTTTAAATTGACTGAATTCTAGTAATGTGGCTAATTTTTTTTTATACAAGAATCGGCGGAAAAAATCGTCTATTGGCAACCTCCAATCGGCAAAAATAAGTCAAAATAATTGTTCCCAGGGGAAATCACAGAGGTCAAAATAACCAAACAAAAGGATAAGCCGATTATAAATAAAACTCTTCAAATAAGAGTCCACTGGGAAATCACTCACAATGTAAAACAAGGTTTTATCCAAAAAAGAGTTCTTTATACCACAAGCTCGTAATCAAGAGTGCAAAATATATATGTACCTATGTAAAAAAATTTGAACGAAACTGAATATAGACACTTCAAACTTTTCCTTCTTAAGTTTTGTTATTGCGTGAAAATCCTCTAGATAAGGTTATCCTTTTCGTTTATTACAAGTGATTCTTTATATTATTGATTTTCAGCACCGAAAACAAACCAAATGGGATACATACACCCAGAAAGAATCCATTGGAGCTCCGAGCTTTCGAAGCTAAATAAAAGTCTTTTTAGACGATCGACTTTAATACATAAAACGACAAAATATATGTAAACAAAATGCGATAGTCATTGATGCGGCAGTTTTTAAATACATGTATTTGAAAAACGTACTTAAATCCTTTCCATGTATTTCAAATGTACATTTAAAGAAACTTTTGGTAGATTATTTAAAATACATATATAAATACTTTTTTCAGTACAGTTTGCTGCAGATACGTCCCTACACACAATCAGATAAATTTCCACGATTTAGAAAACCATTATGTAGTCCCTCCGAAAGCAATCTTTACTCAGCAAGCAAAGATTGAAAGACATGAGTTGCATTTTATTTCTTTTTTTTACGTATATGAAATCAAAATTTTGATGATGAGGAGCACTTATTTTGTGTGAGGAGCACTTATTTTGTGTGAGGAGCACTTATTTTGTGTGAGGAGCACTTATTATATAATAGTGTCTCAAAATTTGAGACACTATGTTTCCAACGTCGATCACTTCTGGAAGAAAGACAACTTGCCACAAAAACGTTTTTATCCTGTATTTAGTCACTATGTTTGTAGTTTTCTTTCTTTCGTTTATGCCGTCATTTACTTCCTTAGTTAGTAAGAAATGGATATTAATCATTATCATATTAAATTGTATTCACAGCTTTTATGAAGATAAGACGGAGTCGGACATGTTTTCTATCAGAAAAATGCCAGCATACAACTGATTAACTTGTTCACGAATTCAGGGAATAAAACAAAAAGCGTATCATAATTCTGTCCGAAAAAGCATAAAGTTGGGCTCAAGAGAGTACACTGATGCGATTTCACGCAAAAACGGTCAAATTTCCTCGTTTTTTTTCTGCAAGTTTCTGAGTCACAACAGTTCAGCGGCTGCGTTGAAATATTTCTACTGAGCCGTTGAAATCGCATCTGTTATTTTAATTATAAGCATTGTAGAACCATAAATTGCAAGTAACTGAGAAATTAAATATGTTTATCAACAGTTTTCTATTAATATTTGGCAAATTACATGAGGATTCTGTTCTTTAAATGCACAATTTTAATATCCTGTCTATTTCCCAAGCGTCTTAGTTGTTTCAACACCGTACTTGTAGATCCAAATTCTCGAGTGTGTATTGGCTAACAGATCAGTACCAAAATTATCCCTTTGATGATATGGGCTATCCCTTCCTCAGCCCCTTCCCCCGCTCTTTGCAGTAAAATTGGACCTATTGTCGAGTTCTTCAAGACTGACTTCTCAAACACAAGGGCCGCTGAGTTGGATAAGAAGTATTTTCAAAACATTATAAAACTTTTGCTTGAAGAATTGAGAATCTAGAAGGGGGTAGGGTACCTGATACAAGGATCAAAAACTGTTCATTTTAAGTTTTAATGTCCGTTTTAGCTTTCATTCCGAAGAAATTGCTTGTATAATTAATTTTTTCTTTAATGTCACACCCATGCTAGCTCAAAATACAGGGAGTTCTACCACCCCCTCAAATATAACCATTAATATATATATAATATATATATATATATATATATATATATATATATATATATATATATATATATATATATATATATATATATATATATATATATATATATATATATATATATATATATATATATATATATATATATATATATATATTATATATTGGAGGTGAATGGAGCTCGTCCGGAATGACGCAGACCCTGTCTGCTGACCACGTACCTCTGGATACGGGGTTTCCCATAGCTAAACGCTCCGATCAGGGTGGCCTCAACCTCATGAGGTGGGTGGAGTCCACCCCAGGATTCTCAGTATCCAGGTAAATCCTGGCTAAGATAATCAGAATCCAGGCCTAGGGTCGGTTGGGCTTGCAACCCTCCACCTGAGACCCATTGCAACGAATAGCTTAGCAACTGCCTCGGATGACCAACCTTCTTTTATCCCATCACGACCCTTGCTTGCCCCTTGACTGAGAAATGACCAGAGTTTGAATCTTCTTGACCAAGGTCGCCTCCGAATCGCCACCTGGAATGGGTTGACATTAGGCTTTCCCGGAGCTAAGACGCGTCTGGCGATGGAACTGAAGCGATTCCGCATCTCTATTGCTGGAATAACAGAAACGCACCTAGTCGGGAATGGAAATGATCCCATAGGTGAGGGATACCACCTTCTCTGGTCTGGCCAGACAACCACCAGAAGAAACGGAGTCGGACTAGTTCTTGGTGACAAATCCAAGAAGTGTCTACTTTCATTTACTCCCGTCTCGGATAGAATCGCTAATGCTCGACTCAGTCACAAGCAAGGAAAGATGACGGTCCTTGTTCGTTATGCCCCGACAAACGAAGCCGACACCGAAACAAAGGATACTTTCTACTCTGTCCTGACGAATGAATTTTTTAAGATATCCCCACACGATATTATTGTTCTCCTGGGTGACCTTAATGCAACTGTGAGCGACAACCACAACTTATGGTGACAAGTCATTGGACCAGTTACTCCGGATTCCCTAAATGAAAATGGTCTAAGACTTCTACAACTCTGCAGCATTCGCAACCTTGTGATTACGAATACCATGTTTGCAAGGAAGGACATTCACAAATATACATGGTACAGCAACGACGGCCATACCCAAAAAATGATCGACTACATCATCGTGTCCAAGAGATGGAGGTCTTCGATCAGTAACTGCAGGACGTAGAGGGCAGCTGAGATTGGCAACACTGACCATCGCCTCGTCGTCGCTAACATGCGACTAAGGCTCAAAGCCCAGTGCTCAGAACCAAGACCAGTCAAGATCGATGTCTCTCGCCTTTGCAATCAGAAGATACGGTCGAAATATGCCATTGATGTCTCCAACCGCTTCGAGGCACTCCTGCCATTTGAAAGTTGTGAGGACGCTTGGGCCTCGTTAAAAAAGAATGTCCGGGAATCCACGACAGCAAATGTTGGACGGAAAAACTGCACTTATAAAGCGTAGATTAAGTCGGATACGCTTGACGTCATAGAGCAGAGACGCAAGGCGAGATTACTCGGTGACATGCCAACCTATAGGATCTTTAATGGTCTCCGCAACAAACTGATACAGCGAGACAAAAAGCTGTTTGTGGAAAGGAAGGCACATGAGCTAGGGGGTGCAGCCAAGAAAGGTGACGTTGGCAGTCTCTATAAGCATCTCCGTGATCTAACAGGCGACATACCCCCCTCGGTTGCATCTGTTGTCTCTGTGGATGGCCAACCACTCAGTGACGAGATTGCTAGGTCAGTCGATGGAAAGACAACTTCTCGGGCCTCCTCAACGCCGAAGCCGTAGCGCAGACTGACCAGGAACTCATCAGCCTCGCCGCCAGCACCGAGGAACTGCTGACAAGTGACATAGAAACTCATTTCACGTCATCAGAAATCTACACAGCAGTAAAACTTTTGAAGAACAACAAAGCGGCCGGCGTATGTGGAATATCTGCTGAGCTCCTGAAGTTTGCCGGACCGGCAATGCTACTTTGGCTTTGCATGCGGTTTTCTGTGGTTTGGCGCACAGAACGGATCCCAAAGGACTGGAGAGCTGGTATAATCCTTCCCTTATGGAAGAGAAAGGGGAGCAAGAGCATATGTTCGAACTACAGAGGCATAACGCTACTTTCAGGGCCTAGAAATCTCTCTGCTATGACCCCGCTAGATAGATGCACGAGTATCCTCAGAAGAAAGGGGAGAGTCCATCAGGTGGGGTTTGTGTCCGGGAGATCCACTGTCGAACAAATCTTTACCATGCGCCAGTTAATTGAGAAGACGAAGGAATTCAGGAGGAAAACATATGTAGCCTTTGTGGACTTCAAAGTATGCGTTTGACTCGGTGGATCGCAACTCGCTCTGGTTGATACTTTGATCAAATAGTCTACCAGACAAATACTGCAAGTTGTTTGAAAAGCTTTACTAAGAGACCGTGAGTTGCGTCCAAGTCAACGGCAAACGGAGCACGACATTCGGTATCAAAACCAGTGTACGCCAAGGGTTTGTCGCCGCCCCAGAACTGTTCAATTGCGTGATAGACTCTGTCATGACACGAGCAACAAATCGCCTGCCCTTTGGTTTGCAGTTTGGAGATCGCGTTCTGACGGACGCTGACTTCGCAGATGATCATGGTCTCGTTGCTGACTCGATCGACCAGTTGATCGACGCTCTAGAAGTCCTGCAGGAAGAGGCAGCAAAAAGGGGGCTGAGAATAAACTGGCCTAAAACGAAGATAATGGCAATTGAGCCCCCAAGCCCAGTCTTGCCCCCTGAGAACATAACTGTTTGCAGAGCTCCTGTTGAAGTTGTAAATAACTCCCCTTATCTTGGCTCCGTGCTGTCTAATGACGAATCTATAGAGGAAGAGGTGTGCAGCTGAATTTCAAAAGCCTCGTCTATCGTCGGAAGGCTCAACAATCTCTGGAGAATGCCACATATATCTAGGCGCAGGAAGATGCAAATTTATAATGCATTCGTAAGCTCGGCCCTCCTCTATGCAGCGGAAACCTCTGGCCTCTCAAATCAACAATCCTCAGCATGAAAGACGTCTGCCAGACGAAACAGCTTTGTCGGATTAAGGGACTCCGATAGGACGATTTTGTAAGCAACACAAGATTGCTCGCACTCACCTCCCAAGTGTCATTCTCCGTCCAAACAGCGCAGCGTACTCTCAGATGCTTCAAAAACCTCCTCCGTATACCGACGACAACCCCAGCCCGTATAGTCTACGATATTGACGATAAGGTTCATGCCTGGTCTTGCCCAAGGGGCAGACCTAAGATAAGGTGGAAGGCTAGCCTCAAAAAATTCCTGGAGATGGCTCACATTGCTGTCAACGAGGCCCTATTAATAACAGAAGACTTGTCAGCCTGGAGGAGCAGAGTTGCGACGCTCTCTACGCCGCCCCCAACGCGGCAGGGAGCCTTAAGTCAAGTCAATATATATAAATATATATATATATATATATATATATATATATATATATATATATATATATATATATATATATATATATATATATATATATATATATATATATATATATATATATATATATATATATATATATATATATATATATATATATATATATATATATATATATATATATATATATTTATATATATATATATATATATATATATATATATATATATATATATATATATATATATATATATCATAGCCAAGGCTCAGGGTGTTTTTTTTTCACAGTTTTGAAAAACAGGGAGATAAGTCTGCAAACCAAGATTAGAACATGAGAAGCTACAGTGATGACAGTGGTCAAATATGGCTCTGAAGCATGGGCAGTCCGAAAAGCAGATGAAGATTTGCTAGATGTTTTCCAGAGAAATTACCTACGAATTGTTCAGGGTATCTGGCTGACCGACCGTATTTCAAATAGTAGGCTGTACGAAAAGTGTGGTTCAATCCCGCTTCCTAGGGCTATTATGAGAGAAAGGTTGAGATAACTAGAGCACATTCTGCGGATGAAGGATGACAGATTGGCAAAGGTTGTTCTTTTCGGCCAACCGTCTAGGGCTAAACGGAAAGCAGGTCTTCCGCGGTTGGGGTGAGAGGATGCCATAAAGAAAGATTTAATGGAAATGGGAACTTCCAGGGAGGGTTTAAAGAGGGAGGCTTAATTATATATATATATATATATATATATATATATATATATATATATATATATATATATATATATATATATATATATATATATATATATATATATATATATATATATATATATATATATATATATATATATATATATATATATATATATATATATATATATATATATATATATATATATATATATATATATATATATATATATATATATATATATATATATATTATATATATATATATATATATATATATATATATATATGTGTGTGTGTGTGTGTGTGTGTGACTTAGCGATTGACCTAGCTCGCCTACTGACCAGATTTTTATTAAAAATACCGTCATATGATCCTAATTTAAACTAAGGAAAATTTTTATTTCAATCTTTTGATACTAAGTTTTATAAAATGGATTTATAGGATCTCCATTTATCTCCAGTATCTCCATTTAAAGTAATGCCTTTATTTATGTATTTTTAATATCAATTGCCTCCCTAATAGATTGTGATAAACCATCTACTGTAGATATTAAAGCTGCCTCATCAAAAAGGCTATATCATCTGGATTTTCAAAGATATGGAGGGCCAAAGCAGAACCAAATCGTCGTTTTTTTTCACATTTCCGATATTTATCTATTGAAATCTTATGTTAATGCAGTCGTTCCCCCCACTGATGACGGGTCCTAACAATGTACAAATTTCCATATGAACACGGAGTCTTTAAACAACACTACCCAATCGGCTGTGATCAAACAGTTCGTGGTAACGAACGGAAATTAAGAAGCGACACGACTCAATTGTAACCGAAACTCTAAAAAATGGAATTTTGGCATCAACAAATATATCAAAAGAATCGGCTTATTATACTAATTTAAAATATAAAAACTTCATTGCGAAATCAAAAAGCTTTTGTCGAGGAGGGGGTACAAAAAAACTTTAAAAACACATCAAAATTCGTTTTGTATTCATTTTTATTACGTTTTTACGAGTCTGAAAAAAAATTCGAGGGGGGGGGGGGGGAAACCCCCTAATCCCCCACCCTGGATACGGCCTTGCTGCTCAGACCCAAATAAAAAGTTTCAGGGCTTCTATCCAAGGGCAAAGCTGTTGATAGGTTTTCCGTGTGCTAGAAATTTTGGATATTTTCTACTCATATAACTGCTTCAACAATTTCATAGCATACCCATTTTTTTCCGAATCACTGGGGTTTTGTCCTTACCCGAGTTAAGAGGATTCCTAGCATTGATTATATAAAAAAAAACTTTTTTTGACTGAAAGTAAGGAGCGAAGTTAAAACTTAAAACAAACAGAAATTATTCTGTATGTATATCCCCTCTCCAACGCCTCGCTCTTTACGCTAAAGTCTGACTCATTGTTGCAAATCTACTTTTAAAGTAGTAAAAAAAAACTGTAGAATAAAGACCGAAGTGTTGAGGAGGGAGCAGCCTCTTTCATATCCAGAATATTTTCTGTTTGTTTTAAGATTTAATTCCGCTCCTTGCTTTCAGTTGAAAAAAACTTGTTTTGTTTAATTTTACACAAGATCAATGAAATGAAAGTTTTCTTTTTACAGTGCGTTGAAACTAGAAAGAACCATTTATTTGCATTTTCTTTTAACAGTAATATTTTATTTCAAATATCTTGGAAGAAAGTCGGTAAATAAAAAATTAACCCATGCTATAATCGTTTTCTCATTTTCAGCTTATTACACAAATCTGAACATATATTCCTTATTGTATCCCTTGTCATACCTTGCCAAAATCTGAGCTTCTACCACACGCTGTGGTCGATTACTTATGACTACCCAAGGGTATTCTTTTTAACTAGATCGTTTTGTTCGACCCTTACACAAAAAGATATAACACGATACATCAGCTTACCTATTCAACAATAGGCTTAATTTTATAGGTTTGTCAGCTTAGGCAGTAAATCTTTTTAAATTTATCGAAGGGTCCCCATTTTTTATGGTCTGGAGCCAAGATAGTATTTTTAATTGTATTTTGATTTTATTTGCCTATTTTAATCCATTTAATTTTTAGAAAATAGAAACGGACAAGGTCATTTGAGTGTCTTGTCTTGGTTAATACCATTACAAGTTTTTTTTATCTGACCGTTAAGACTCAAATTGGTTTTTTACTTTTATGCTAATTCTAAACGTTTATACTGGTTATGTGTTGATATTAATATTATGCTGATTAATGATCAGGTATTTAAAGTATAATGTTTCAAGTTCTTGTCTCTGACGTTCAACCTTTATATTGAAGGACCAGAATCAAGGGACCTATTTTTTTTTCTTTTTTAATTATTTATTTATTTATTACAGACATGTCTGTCTGGCCAAGCCCCTGCATTGGCTAAGAAATTTAGCTAGACATCCATTAGGACACCACTCTTAAGCGTAGATAACGAAAATAGTGGTGAGAAAGTTTCCTAGTTCTTAGAATTTGAAGTTTAAGACACCGAGTTCCCGACACTGGAACTAGATCCTTTGCTGTAACTGTTGTAACCCAGCAGCAACGAGTTTCAAATGTAAACAGGAGCTTCCTGGATGAACTGCTGCTGGACTGCAGGAACTGCAGTCCAGATACTGCAGTCCAGATGCAACGGCTGCTGGACTGCAGGAACAGATACTTGTCGAGACATATAAATTTAAGTAGATACGCGTGTAATATTCAAGCTTTCCAAGAACCTTTTAAATGGAACTTTGAAGTTGCATATGTTTTTTCCTGTTACACGGCCAATTGAGTGCCGCTGAAGGTAATGGACTCAGACAAAATGAAAAAAAATAACAAAAAACATCAGAATACTGTAAAAATCTAAACTTGATTGAGGAAGGACATAGAAATTTGTTCGTTCATCTAACTGGATGAGTTCGAGTTTTTTTATACCTCCAGGAGCTCCGCATTGTGGCATTGACAGTGCACCAGCTGAATCCCCTTCAGCAGGCACCCTTTAAAAAGGAACTCCCTTTTATAGCCAGTTAGAAAAATTTATCACGCCTCCCGGCATTGATTGTCAATGACAATGTTATTGTTCATTTATTTTGGTAGCTGGAAAATTTAAATAAACTTTGAACCATTTTTTTTTGTTTCTTTCTTAACACGGCAGTCACAAGTCATAATGTCTTTTTTCATGTTCTATGTGCAATTATTGTCACATTTGAAACCACAAATCCAGAGTCTTTGAAGTAAAAAAGTCGTTCAACTCCTGATCACTAGATTGGAAAATGAGTGTGAAAAAGCTTCTTTCACGGTCTATATTTATAAATATTTTTCGAGTTGTCGGGATGATGTAAAGCAAAATTTCATTGGGAAAATTCAGATAGAATTTTGAAAGATGTTAAGATCAAATCATGTTAATTGGAGATGTATGTATTTAAAGGGGATTGAGCTTCAGATTCCAAACCCCAATTTTTTTTTTAACTTGTTCTTATTTCTTTTTATCGAAATTGAAAAACTGAAAAGTCAAAAAAATAAATACAAATTATTATTAACTCGTTTTAGAAATGAACTGAAAAAAATAATTTTTTGTCGAGAATCTATGAATATAAATGAAAACGAGGGGTGCAAAATGGATTTGACTTTCCATATTCTAATCTTTTTAATTCGTTTTCTTCAACTCACCGACTTTTTTTATTTATGCATTTAAAAGATAGATCAATTTGATAAATATTTTATGCAAAACTTAATCGGTGTTTTGCCCTTCGTTTTCACTAATATTCATAGATTCTCAAGAGAAATTTTTTTTTTTCTTCTTGTAGTCCATATTGGAAACGAGTTTTAGAAAACCTATATTTATTATGTTCATTATAGTGTTCACTTCAAATTTAGGGATGAAATCGTATCTTTTAATGTTGAATTTTTAGAATAGTAAAAATTCTATTTTTTATTTAATCACATTTGCACATAAACATTATTAATCTAAAGGTTTCAAAAACAAAAGTGTGTCTTAAAAAAGAATCCCAGATTTGCATTTACTATAAATCAAATTTACTTATTTATTTTTATTTATTTAGAGCCTTTTAACAAGACGCACCATTCTCTTCAGGAGATTATACGTGGAACACAATATCGGGCATATGGCCCCCATGTTAGCCCTACAAGTGCTCGTTCCGTCCATGAAATTAACCATAATTCGCTCAGAATTTCCCCTACGACTTCGTTGAGAACCTCTTAAATTTTTTGTCTTTGGTCTCAAAAATTCCGGGGTTTGTTTTTGTAAACTCACGACTTATATTGCCCCAATAGGAAAAAGCCGCATTTTATCCAACACCATAGTTTGATGCTGACTGCATGGCCTATTTTTGAGACACCCTTTATAATACAGCAAGCAAGGCCGTATCCAGGGTGGGAGGTGGGGGTTAGGGGACTTGATCCCTCCTCCCCCCCAAAATGTTTGTCCGACTCGTAAAAACGTAACAAAAGTAAATATAAACCAATTTTTGATGTTTAGACTTTTTGTACCCCCCCCCCTAAGAAATCTTTTGCAGAACTCTCCCTAAAAAAATCCTGGATACGTCCCTGACAGCAAGAACAGGAAAAATTTTAATACCACGGATCAGGCACATACACATAGGGGCCTCTGGGTCAACCCCAAAATACAGAATTTTCCGAAATTCCTGGACACTTCATATTAAAATTAGGATAGAACTTTGTTTTTTGAATTATTGGTCCCCAACCGAAGCAAACTCCTACGTGCATGCCTGTCATAGATGTATTATGAGGCTATTTGATTTAAGCACTGTATTGAACTGTTAACAGCAAAACAGAAGAAAAAAGTGTAACGTCATTCATTCCTACAAAGACCTGCGGTTTCACGGGTGAGAACACGTAAAGCACTCATTCATTGAGTGTCCTCAGCACGGCTGAGGACAGGTGAAGGACGCAAATCATTATTTTACCGTGGCTCCTTAATATTAATAATAATAAAAGTTGAAATAGACGTGAAGAATAACATTAAAGTTGAAAACAAACAGAAATTATTCCTTAAAACGAACAAAAAAAACAAAATAACTTAAAATGAACAGAAATTAAAATAAATAACTGAGTCAAACTCTAAACGTGCATTGTCAGTCTAATATGCATATGCTGATATTTATTCCTTAAAATCTCAATTAATTTTTTGCTTCTTAAAGTTATAAAAGTGAAAACATTTAAAAAAAAGTTTTCAATAAAGTACAAATTATATTTTGGGCTTTATAAGGCATAGGGGTTTTGAACCGTACTAATATTAATTTCTGCTCGTTTTGAGTTTGACTCTGTTATTTATTTTAAATTCTGTTCGTTTTGGGTTTCATTTATTTATTGATACTGATTTTTGTAGTTGTATGCTTAGAGATTATTTGATTCTTTTTTTGTTCATTTTTGGTTGAATGGAGTTCTTTACTTTAAAAAAAAACGTATTTTGTGGAAATTTTTGTTTTTGATTAATTTCTGTTCGTTTTATATTGAAAAAATTACATAAAAAAAACAGGTGGTTTTAACTGAAAGTAAGGAACGACGTTAAAACTTAAAACGAACAGAAATTATTCCGTATAGTAAAGGGGCTGTCCCCTCCTCAACGCCTCGCTCTTTACGCTTACCAGAAAAAATCCCCACTGAAAACGTCTGTATACTACCCAATAACCAATACTATATGTTAACCACTGTATATATAATTAGTGATGTTATATATATATATATATATATATTATATATACAGTTATATATACAGTGATGTTAACATTGGGTAAAGTTCACAACTTTCAGCTCTCCTCCCGGGTACTTCGGGGGATTAAGTCATCCTGAAAGACATAGTTATCATATTTTCGACCATGATGAACAAAATGGCTATCTCAAAATTTTGATCGGATGACTTTGAGAAAAAACTGAGCGTGGGAGGAGGCCTAGTTGCCCTTCATTTTTTTGGTCACTTAAAAATGGCACTAGAACTTTTAATTTCCGTTCCAATGAGCCCTCCCACGATATTCAAGTACCACTGGGTCGATACGATCACCCCTGGGAAAAACAAAACAAAGAAAACAAACAAAAAACCAATAAACACGCATTCGTGATCTTTCTTCTGGCAAAAAATGCAAAATTCCACATTTTTGTAGATAGGTGCTTGAAACCTTTACAGTAGGGTTCTCTGATACGCTGAATATGATGATGTGATTTTCATTAAGGTTCTATAACTTTTAGGTGGTCTTTCCCCCTTTTTTCTAATATCAGCCAAATTTTCTCAGGCGCGTAGCTTTTGATGGGACTAACTTGATGAAACTTATATATTTGAAATCAGCATTAAAATCTGATTCTTTTGATGCATCTATTGGTTTCAAAATTCCGTTTTTTAGAGTTTTGGTTACTATTGAGCAGGGTCGCTCCTTACTTACAGTTCGTTACCACGAACTATTTGATAGTCTTTTTCAGGGAAAAAGAAAATAATAGTTTGAGTCTTTCCGGTTTTGCTTTAAGAAATTATTGTTTGGCCTGCTATTTATATGCTGGAAAAAACTTTTTCAGCAATTTTTAACAACTTAAACATAAACTTATAAAAATCATGACATAAATAGTAGTGTTTAATTTAGTCATATACATCCTCTAGTTGACCTGATAAATAAAAGTTAATACCATTCCCAAAAAATTATATAGATAATTTCGGAGACCACACTGCCTTTCCATGACGATAAATAAAAGTTCAAATAGGGATAAAATCCTTTTAATAGACAGTGACGATGTTAACAGTGATAGAAATTCACAAAAATACCAGATATTTATTTATACCAGTAGTTTAGTTTTACTACTGATGACGGTCACTGTATATGTGACCGAAATATCTGGTATTTTTTGTGAATTTCTATCACTGTTATCATCATCACTGTCTATTAAAAGGATTTTATCCCTATTTGAACTTTTATTTAAAAAATCATATCTATACTCTTTCACAGCCTGGATATACTTAGCCTCTTTTGATTTAGTAAAGTTTTAAGAGCAGAAGTGGTAATAGAAGTAGCCCCAAAAATTTGAAGTTAATAACCTCAGTCGTTCTTGGTATAATGCTGAGATGTCTTATTGGCAACCAGCATACAAGCATTGTATTTTGATTTAATTTTAAAGCAACATTTAGTTTTTAAGCATAATCGGCAAATTACATAACTGTGGGGGGTTGACCTATCGAATAGCCTTAGAGATATAGTTACTAGACCCTTCAGCTATGCTGAACAAAATGGCTGTCTTAAAATTTTGATTGGAAGTGTCTGAAAAATTTTTAGCTAAAGAGGGGGGCCGATTGCCCTCCAATCACTTTTGACTCTTAAGGGGGCACTAGAACTTTTAATTTTCAATCAAATTAGCTCCTTTAAAATATCAATAATATTACTAGCTATGATAGAGCATCGCTGCCTGTGTCCTTATATGTCCTATAGTTTAATTGAAAATCATCCTAAATGTTCCCTAAAAGTTTCAACTTAGTGTCATTAGTGTCGTTAGTTACAGTAAGCGTAGAAGAATCCACAACCTATGAAGGTAGGAAAGTGAAATTTTCAGAGAATATTTTTGTTGTACGGATGACAACCTGTCACCCGTATGCAGGTTATCAAAAGGGCGTATCGGCAATATCGTAGAAACAGTTTCATGTGTGAAATTAAAACTTACAACGCTTGTTGGGGGGGATGTTGAACTAACTAAAAGGCAGTATTTGTATCATAATAGTATTGCTTCTACTCCTACAACTACTGATACTATTACTATTACTGCTACTATTACTACTGCTACTAAAGCTAAGACTACTACTATTAACTGTACTCCTACTGCTACTACTATATTTACTGGTGCTACTACTACAACTAATAAACCTAAGGGTATTAAGGCGAAAATTTTGGATAATATTGTAACTGTAATGAAATAAATCCTAACGCACTATGTCCATATAGTTTGTCAAGAGGACGTATCAGCAATGCTTCAGGACCGGTTGATGGTTTTAAGTTAAAAATTGCATCGTGTGTTGAAGGGGATGCTGAAAAAAAGGTGTTATTTGCGTACTGCTATTAATGCTACTACTGCTACTAGAACTATTGCTACGCATAATTACAGAACCTTTCAACAATGCTGAAAAATTGAGGTCTCAAAACTTTGTTTGGATATTTGTTATGGGAAATGAGGGGTGGGGAAGGGAGAGGTTTCTCGCAAATCACTGTGACTCTTAAAAAGGGCAGTATATCTTCCAATTTAAAATCAAATGAGACCCATACAATTTCAATAAGATGCATTTGGTGAAAAGAGGGGCAGTTGGGTGGGGGAGGGATGCTACTTGACTTCAATTACTATTGACTCTATAAAGGGAACTTCCAATGTCAACCAAATGAGCCATCTCTAAAGTTTATACAACCATCCCTTCCATAAGAACCTTAAATGCCCAGGAGCATGACTTAAAACCCTCGCCCTCAGGCTCTGGTGGTTTGTATCAACCTCAAAAGTTTTGTTATATGATATTTAGACTATTTTGAATAAAAGAACTGTCTCAAAACATCTATTAGAAACATCGCAGAAAAACACGACGTGTTTGTGTGTGTGTGTGTGGGGGGGGGTTATCTGCCCTCTGATCACTTTGACTCTTAAAAAGGGTACTAAAACTTATGATTACCAATTCGATGAGTCCCCTCCAAAGCACCTACGACTACCCTTTTTAATAAAAACCGTATATGTTCCAAGGGCATAACTTACAATCCTTTCCCTGAGAGCTATAGGGGGGGGGGGGGTTGTCTTCGTTACAGACATGGTTTTCGAAACCTTCAACTACGATGAATAAAATTGTTACCTCCAAATTTTGATTGGACGTATTAAGGCGAATGGGGGGTTGTGTCATCCCTAGAGGCATTATTATATGTTCTTTGGCCTATTTTGAAAAAAAATTGCTATCTCATAATTTCAATCAGATACTTTTGGTGAAAGGGGGGTTGTAAGGGGGGGGGGACAATGTTCCCTATAACTTTTGTCGCTTAAAAAGGAACTAGAACTTCCAATTTTCAACAAAATGAGCCTCTTCTAAAATTAAACAACCATCCCTTCCATAAAAAAAACCTTAGATACCCACTGGGCATAACTTATAACCCTTGCCCCTAATCTCTGGGGTTTTTTTCAACCCCAAAAGCCTTGTTATATGATATTTAGACTATTTTGAATAGAATGACTATCTCAAAATTTATATTAGATACATTTCGGGACAATACGACGTGTATGGGGGGAGGGGGGGGTATCTTCCCTTCGATCACTTTGACTCTTAAAAAGCGCACTAGATCGTCTTATTACCAATCCAATGAGCCCCCTCCGAATTTTATGTGACCACACTTTCTATAAAACCTTTTTTGCCCCCAGGGCATAACTTACAACCCTAGCCCTGGGGGATGGGGGGATTTAATATCCTCTAAGACATAATTTCTGGACCTTTCAAATACTTTGAACAAAATGGCCCTATCAAAAAGCTAATCGGAAGCGTTTGGGGAAATTTTGATCTTGGGGGGGGGGGTCTCCATTCGATTGCTTTAGACTATAAAAAAAGACAATAGCGCTCTCAATTTCCAACCGAATGAGCCCTTTTTGAAGTTTTTACGACAACAATTTCTATACAAACCTCATATGCCCATAGGGCATAACTTACAACCTTAGCCCTGAGGGCTGTGTGTAGGAGATTGTCATACTCAAAAATCTAATTTCTGAACCCTTCAATTACGTTCAACAAAATGGCTATATCAAAATGTGGATCGGAAGTGTTTGGGGAAATGATGGGCATAGGTGGGGGGGGGGGCATTTGCCCTCCGATCGCTAATGACTATTAATAAAGGTACTAGCCCTCTCAATTCCAAATTGAATGACCACTTTTTGAAGTTCTACGACGATGCTTTCTATAAAACCTTTTTGCACCTAGGAGGCTGTGGCATAATTTTGCCCCAGGGCATAACTTACAACTTTTGCCCTGCAGGCTGTGGGGGATTTTTCAGCCTCAAAGATATAATTTCAGGACCTTTCAACAACGTTGAACAAAATGGCTATCTCAAAATTTTGATTGAATGTGTTTGGGGAAAAGGTGGGCATGAGAGAGGGTTTAGTTGCCATCCAATCACTTTCAACTATTAAAAAGGGCACTAGCCCTTCCAATTTCCAATCGAATGAGCCCTTTTTGAAGTTTCTACAACAACACTCTCTATAAAAACCTTATATGCCCCAGGGCACAACTTACAACCCTTGCCCTGAGGGCTGTGATGTGTGTGTGGGGGGGGGGGGTATCAACCTCAAAGACATAATTTCCGGACCTTTCAACTACGTTTAACTAAATGGCTATAAAACTTTTATTGGATTTATTTGGGGAAATGGTGGGCGTGAGAGGATTGCTAGTTGCCCTCCAATCTCTTTCGACTATTAAAAAGGACACAAGCCCTTCCAATTTTTAATCGAATAAGCCCTTTTCGAAGTTTTTACGACAACTTATTCGATAAGAAGTGCCCTGGTCTAAAATCCCCCCCCCCAAATATACATTGTGCCAACACAGTTCTTTGCTTAGGCAGAGCTATTGCGCTGCCTATGATTAAAATGAGCGCTTAAATTTTTATTTTAGTTCGAATGAACCTTTTCCCGTTCTTCTTAGACCATTAGTTCGATATTTTTGCCCCAGGAAAAAAAACAAATTAAGACAAAGCCTTGCTAAAAAAAAAAAAAATACAAATTCCATATTTTTGTAGATAGGAACTTGAAATCTTTACAGCAGGGTTCTCTTATATGCCGAATCTGATTGTAATTAAATAAAAAAAAACAAGTTTTTTTAACTGAAAGTAAGGAGCGACGTTAAAACTTAAAATGAACAGAAATCATTCCATGTATGAAAGGGGCTGTCCCCTCCTCAACGCCTCGCTCTTTACGCTAAAGTTTTTTATTGTTTAAAAAATAGAGTTGTTGGAAGTCAAACTTTAGCGTAAAGAGCAAGGCGTTGAGGAGGGGACAGCCCCCTTTCATATACAGAATAATTTCTGTTCGTTTTAAGTTTTAACGTCGCTCCTTACTTTCAGTTAAAAAAAAAACTGTTTTTTTTATTTAATTTTTGAACGTTTTTGAACAAATGCAGGTTTTGATTTTGGCTCACTGTGCATGAATAATCAACACCAAATTTGCATATTAATTTTACTTTTATTTGGTTAAATGGCTTTCTCGAACGTTGTTTGATTTTATTTACGAACGTTTTTATTAGTAATAAATATACGTAACTTACGAATTAACTTACGTAACGAATTTCTATATTTATATATTTTTAATACGTATACCAGGAGGCTCGCCCCCTAGTCAATACATCGCTATGTAAGCTAAAGTTCGAATTTTGTTCTAATTCTTCAAAAATGACCCCTTAATCACAAAGGCCGTTAATTAGAATAAATAGCTCATATGGAAGTATTTAAAAAACTTTGGCATAAAGAGCGAGTTATTGACTAGGGGGCGAACCCAATCATATACGTAATATTTTCTGTTCGTTTTAAGTTTTGATGTTGCTCCTTAATTGCAGTTGAAAAACTTGTTTTTTTATTTTTATTTTCTGATCTTTTTTTAAATAATGCTGGGAAATCCGGCACCCCTTCATAGCAATGTCCCTTCCCCCATGAAAACTTCCTCCCTGTAAAGATCCTCCCACATAACTCCGACCCATCCCTCCCACTGCCATACAAAATACCCCTGAAAACGTCTGTATACTTCCCAATAACCAATACCTTATGTTAACATTGGGTAAAGTTCATAACTTTCAGCCCTCCCCCCGGAGACATTGGTGGATTAAGTCATCCTAAAAGACATAGTTATCATATTTTCGACCATGCTGAACAAAATGGATATCTCAAAATTTTTATCGGGTGACTTTGGGAAAAAAGAGCGTGGGAGGGGGCCTAGATGCACTCCATTTTTTATGATCACTTAAAAAGTGCACTAGAACTTGTAATTTCCGTTCCAATGAGCACTCCCAAGATATTCTAGGACAACTGGGTCGATACGATCATCCCTGGAAAAAAAAACAACAAAAACAACAAACAAATACGCATCCTTGATCTTTCTTCTGGCAAATATAAATTTTCACATTTTTGCCGATAGAAGCTTGAAACCTCTACAGTAGGGTTCTCTGATACACTTAATCTGATGGTGCGATTTTCATTAAGCTTCTATATTTTTAGGGGGTCTTTCCCCCTTTTTTCGGAAATCAGCCGAATTTTCTCAGGTGCGTAACTTTTGATGGGTATTACTAAACTTGATGAAGCTCACAAGTTTAGTTGTGAACTAAACTTATATATTTGAAATCAGCATTAAAATCTGATTCTTTTGATGTATCTATTGGTATCAAAATCCCGTTTTTTAGAGTTTTGGTTACTATTGAGCCGGGTCGCTCCTTACTTACAGTTCGTTACCACGATCTGTTTGATACTTCCATTAAGATCGATTGATTTATTGGGGGGTGTTCCTACCTTTTCTGAAAATCTGGCAAATTTTCTCAGGCTCGTAGCTTTTATTGAGTAATATTAAACTTAATGAAATTTAAATATTTGGGATTAGAATAAAAGCCAATCCTTACTTCAGCGAAGTTCAACCAGTCCTGGTTGAACTTCGCTGAAGTAAGGATGCTAGGACTGCTTTGAAAATTTTTTACTTTTTTGGTTTATTGGTCGCATGTTTGTTTTGAGTCTTTTTTCTTTCATATATTTTTGTCTTGCTGAGGACGGCCCTTTGACATAGGGCCGAAATATTCATTCAAATTATCTCCACTGTCTTGCAAAAAAATTTCCCTATTGTTCTTCGTACTTTTGTTGTTTGTTGTGGAAGGGCAGTGTGGTCTTCGTCGCTATTTACGTCTTGCTTATGGGGAGCAATTGACCAATGATATCTTTTACTTTATTAATATAGGCAAAAAACACGCTAATATCATTAACCAGCAAAAATTCTTGGAATCTTGCAAAACTGAAAATCTTATTCCCAAGTATTTAAGATTCAGATTACACTTAAATACCCGGAAAGAAGAGCAATTTGCTCGCACAGTACAATTAAAAACATTAACACACATCATTAAAGACAAAAAACAAAAAAAATATACTATTTCCTCTGAAAGAAAATCATTAGAAAATTTTTTGTTTGAAAATTTGTCCTCTGTTGATTTTAGCCAGGTTGCTAGATTGGAAAGAAATTTGTTTAGTCATGATTTCCGCTTATCAAGGGAACGACTTATTAAGAAATTGGAAAACCTCAGATATGAACTTTCAAGGAATAGCCCTACTTACACTCCAAGATTCACTCCTGGACAGGATGTTCTTAATCTATCCTCTAGAACGCTTGAACCAAAGGAAATTCAAATTCTCGAAAAAGGTCGAAAATTCTCTTTTCTTCCAAGACAGGTCCCTGTGGCAGATTTAATTTCCTCTCTAGAATCCTATGTGCACAAATTTTATACATCTATATCCAACCCAGATGAAATTAGGGCTAGTCCTATAGATACCCTTTACAACAATCAAAAAAAGATTAATTTTCCCGCCAATAAAAAACCAGATAATTTGTATGACCTAAAAATACTATTTAATCTCCGTAAAGATTCATCCATTATTATAACTAAAGCAGATAAAAGCAATTCTCTGGTTGTCATGGATACGACAGATTACGATACAAAAATTTATTCTCATTTAAATGACGAGACAACATATAGAACTTCAACCCACGATCATACTGATCAATTTGCAAACAAAATTATAAATGAGTTAAAAAGTTTAAAAGAAAATGGTAAAATTACCCCACAACAATACAATAAATTTTTCCCCCGCGGTAGCTTTTGCCCAAAGTTTTATGGTCTACCAAAATTACACAAGCAAGACATTCCTTTAAGGCCCATAGTAGCTTGTACGGAAGCCCCCACATCCAATGTTGGGAAATGGTTATGTACAGCCTTTAAACCTTTGCTTTACTCTCAAAAATCATGTATATGTAATTCGGTAGATTTAGTTGAAAAACTCAAAAACGTAAATATCTCAGAAAATACTATTATAAGCAGCTTTGACATTGTTTCAATGTATACAAATATTGATGTCACAGCATCTGAACAGTTATTAGAAAATAAAATCAAAGAAAATTATCGCTTAATAGAAGCTTCAGCAGCAGGAATAGATTGTGATGTTTTATGACCTTGGTTAAACTCTGTAACAAATACACAGTGTATTTCCAATTCCGTAATTCTTTTTACCAGCAAATTAATGGTTTAGCGATGGGCGCGCCCCTCTCTGGGTTACTGGCGAATATTTATGTGGAACATACTGAAAATTGGGCGTTGGATTCGTATTTCTTAAATATATCTTTTGGGGACGTTACATGGATGACGTAATTTCACTCTGGAATTATGGGGAAAATGAACTTAGGGTTTTTTTAGATCACCTTAATACATACGGTAGAAATTTACAGTTTACTTTAGAAATCGAAATTGCAAATAAAATCCAATTCCTAGATGTGTTAGTTATTAGTAGCTTCGATAAACTCAATTTTACTATTTATAGAAAACCAACACAAAATAATATATATTTGCATTTTAAATCAAACCACACCCCACAAGTTAAAATTAAGAGCTGTCGTAATATCCCTTGTCGATCGTGCCCTAAACATTTCTTCTGGTTCCCACGTCACAGCAGAATTAAACTTTATCAAAGACATACGTTTTTGGAAATGAGTATCCTATTTTATTTATTAATAGTGTAATTAACGGTAGACTGAAAAGACACTCCCGTAAAATAAATGATAATTTACCAAGTGAGATGTCTGACAAGCCCTTAAACTTTACCTCCCCTATATCCCAAAAATCAATACAAATCTTAAAAAAGTTTGCATAAAAATAATCTGTATGTAGTATTGACAAATAAATTTAGAATAATAAATTTTCTAAATTCTGGTAAAGATAAAACCCCAGTTACTCGCCAAAGAGGGCTCTATCAAATACCATGCAATTGTGGCAAATATTATATGGGTAGAACAAACCAGAATTTGGAAAAGTGTATACAACAGCATAAAGATGATATAGTCAAAGCTCTAAATTCTAATATTTCCACTGTTTCATTTGATTCTGCATTATGGAACCATATTTTTGAAAATCCTAGGCATAATATACTTTTTGATGAATCCACCCTTATTAGCAATGACCTAGGCGTAAAGCCGGTAGTCCGAGAATCAATTCAAATCAGACTTAAGATTAACAATAATATTTCCTTAAATCGGGACTTGGAGGCATGTACACTAAATGCTCTATACACAAATTTAATTAAAAATAATCTTACAAAATATTTTAAAAAACCGATAGACATTAACACAGAACCGGCCACAAAAAGACCTTTGAGGTTAGCTGCCAAAAAGGCTGGGTTAGCAATAAGAACGTGTTTTTAATTTATTTTTCTAAAAAAAAAAAAAAAAAAAAAAAAAAAAAAAAAGGTTCAACCAGAGTCCTGGTTGAACTTCGCTGAAGTAAGGATGTTAGGACTTCTTTGAAAATTTTTTTAATTTTTGGTTTTATTGGTCACATGTTGCTGTGAGTCTTTTTTCTTTCATATATTTTTGTCTTGCTGAGGACGGCCCTTGGACATAGGCCCGAAATATTCATTCAAAATATCTCCACTGTCTTACAAAAAGATTTCCCTATTGTTCTTCGTACTTTTGTTGTTCACTATCTTAGAAATTTAGCACTAAGCCCAGAAACAGTTTATACGACAGTAGCTTAGGCATTTCAGGCAGCCAGCACTTAGGCAAAGAGCAGCCAGTAGCTCCTAGGAAGCATTTGTTGGCTGCAGCTTATGTGTTTGAAAGCCGTCCTCGGTTTTTCCTTAAAATTTAGTGTTTCGTAGCTCGCAAATGAGCTGAATATTACTCTTTTGGCTTCCAAGCCCCAACAATAGACCCAACAAGCCGAGGACTACTAAGATTGAAATATTAAATATTTATTCATAAAATTACATTATTTATGGAAAAATATCAGGGCTAGAAGGAATCCTACTTTGTGCTGCCACAGGGCTAGGGCTACCAGAGTTCCTCCTTGGACACATCCTCCTTTTTGTCCTCCATCCTCCCCATTTTACATAAAACAAAACACCTTTGTCCTCATTTTGTATTTAAACACTAGTCTTCAAAACAATTACACAACCACGATTTCCCAACAGGATTTCCCAAACAGGACGATTTCCCAAATAGTAGTGAAAATATACATTCTTAAATGGAATGTAGAACATTTTGCTCATTAGAATATGGTTCTCTTGTTCTGGGACATTTTGAAATGGTATTTATGGAGAGAAGAGATACATTGCACAACAGTCATGCAGTGGTAATACTTATCCAACGCTTGTCAACTACCTTCGGCCGGGAAGCGCAATGCGTGGTTGGGGGCTAATTATCCAACGCTTCCCGTGTTTTTCTCCAGGTTCGCATTTAGAGCTGGGTCGACTCTGACTGAGTTTACAGGGTCGCATTATTGACCCCTGTTCCAAACCAAACAACCAGTAAAGCCAGGGCTCAAACCCCTGACTTCAGGATTTCAAGTCTGGAGCGCTAACCACGTGGCTAGGACGGCTACAACTGCAGGATATAATGGGCTACACTGGCGGGATATAATTTCAGTACTTTATTGAATGAATAATTATTTTGTCAAATGATATTTCTGCAATGATAAAGGACATTGTCAAAGGTGATTCGTTCCTACATTGATGGCACTTGCTGTGAATCTTATTTTAACAATATAAGTTAGCTGCCAAGCTTTCGGGGTACTTAGATCTATTCACCCTTTGTTAAAGATATTTCAAAACAAAAGCAGTGCCTTCTAAGGTTGTCTAATTTCAAATATTGACCTAATAGAAATACCGAATGTTTTCCTTTCTTCACCAAAAGTAACCAAATATCCTCCTCTTATTTAAACAGATTTTCCCCTGTATGGCAACCCTGTACAGGGATCCACTTTAAAATCATTTGTTTCAACTGTCTAGGAAATGCTATGCATGTCGCTTATGTCACGCCACCTTTTGGACAAGTCTTGATAATGACAAATTGAGTGACAATTTTGCATTCACTCATTTTTTCATGACAGATGCACATTCAATCTTTTTTCTATTTATGGTAAAAGCCAACAGAAACAAAAAAAAAACGATAAAAAAAACTAAGTTATTCATGCGAAGTATGATTAGTATATAAAATTAATTCAAACCCAACATGAAAAAGGAGTTTCCTTATAAGATGCACTTTTTTCTTTTTATTTTGTTTTTTGGTTACACCTATAACTGTTCAAATTTGCTGTTTATGGTTTTGCCAGCTAAAAATCCGAAGATCTTTAGAATTCAAATTGTATTTTTGTTCATGAACCTTTACCGTGAGAAGATATATTTTACAAAAGGCTAAAAATTGTGCACGAAGCCATTCACGTATTCTAATTTGCATCAAAAATAAAAACTACATTGTTCTGGTAATGTTAATAAAAGAATTAAGATTCTTCAGCTTTGTTTCTTGGACAGCAAAAAAAAAAAAAAAAAAATTGTTCTAACTACCTTTTAAAAATTTTTAAGTCCCTTCAATAACAACCATATATGCCCCTAAGGCATAACTTACAACGCCTACCCCCGAGCCCTGGCGGGCTGTGCTAACACCAAAGTTTTTGATATCTGAACTTTGAACTATTTTTAACAATATGTCTATACCAAAATTTTTATCCGATGCATTTAGGGCGTAGAGGAGGGGGCTAGTTGCCCTCTGATCTCTTTTGACTCCTAAAAAGTGAACTTGAACTTTCAACTTCCAATCAATTGAGCCCTCTTTCAAGTTTATACGAGCATCCCTTTCGTAAGAACCATATATGCCCCAGGGCTTAACTTCAACACCTGCCTTCGGGCCCAGATGGGCTGTGTTGACCCCGGGGTTTTTGTTATCTGACTTTTGAACAATATTTAACTTAATGGCTATCGCAAAATTTGTATCGGATGCATTTCGGGAAAAAGGATCGTTGGAGGGGGGGCTAGTTGCCCTCCAATCTCTTTTGACTCTCAAAGACTGAACTATAACTTTCAATTTTCAATCAAATGAGCCCTCTCTGAATTTTTTACGAGAATCCCTTCCATAAGAACCATATATTCCACCAGGGCATAACCTGCAATGCCTGCCCTCGGGCTCTGGTGGGCTCTGTCGACCCCGGGTTTTTTGTTATATAGTCTTTAAACTGTTTTTTTAATGGTTATCTCAAAGTTCTCATCAGATGGGTTTGAGAGAAAAAGGGCATCGAGTGGGGGAGCAGGTGCCCTCCAATCTCTTTCGACTCTTATAAAGTGAACTAAAACTTTCAGCTTCCGTTCAAATAAGTTCTCTTTGGATTTATACGAGCACCCCTTCCATAAGAACCATATATGCCCCCAGGGCATAACTTACTGCGCCTGCCCCCGGGCCCTGTGGGGGTTGTGTCGATACCAGAATTTTTTTATATGATACTTGAACTATGATTAACAAAATAGCAATCTCAGATTTTATTGGATGCATTTCGGAAAAAAGGGCGTGGGGGGGCTGGTTACCCTCCCATATCTTTTTGCGCTTAAAAAATGAACTAGGACTTTCAATTTCCGATCAAATGGGCCTTCTCTGAAGTTTATACGAGCATTCCTTTCATAGGAATCGTTTATACTTCAATAGTAAAATATTTTTTTTTCGTTTTAAGCTTGATTTTCATATTCGATCTAAGCATTACTCGCTTTAAAATCTATTGATTTATTTTTATTATTACTTTTTGTAGGTTTTTTTGCTGTGATTGGTTATTTAATTTCTATTCGTTTTGGGTTTCATTTATTCTTTAATAGTAATTTCTTTTCGTTTTGAGTTTGAATTTTAACAGGTATTTGTATCTCCTGAGCTTAAGTTTAAAATGGCCTTTACTTTTCTTTGAAAAACTTATTTTTCAGAAAGTTGTTTTAAATTAATTTTTATTCGTTTTTGATTGGAAAAAGTTTGAAGTTTTTAAAAATTCATTATTTCAAAATCAAGCTTTAAAAATAATCAAATGTTCATCAAAGTATCAAAACTGGTATCAAAGTAACAATATCAGAGTGAAAAAAATGAGTTCGTGTCAACCTCGGAATTTTTTTTATCTGATGGTTGAACTATTTTTAACAAAATGGCTGTCTCAAAATTTTATCGGCTGGGGTTGGGGAAACAAGGGAGTTGGGGGGGGGGGACTAACTGCCGTTCGGTCTCTTTTGACTCTTTAAAAGTAAACTAGAACTTTCTATTTTCAATCAAATGAGCCTTCTCTAAATTTTATACGAGCATCCCTTCTATAAGGACCGTAAATACCCCCAGAGTATAACTTACAACGCCTGTCCCTGGGCCCGGGGGGGTTGTGTCGACCCCCGAGTTTTAATATCTGATGTTCAAAATATTTTTAACAAAATGGTCACCTCAAATTTTTAGTGGATGGGTTTATCCATTCGATAAACCCAAAGGTGTTGAGGACGGGAGGGACTAGTCTCTTTTTTTACTCTGAGAAAATGAACTAGAACCTTCAATTTCCATTAAATTGAGCCCTCTCTGAAGTTGATACGAGTACTCCTTTCGTAAGAACCATATGCGGCCCCAGGACAGAGCTTACAATGCCTGCCCCAGGCCCTGGGTGGTTGTGTCAATACCGGATTTTTTGTTATCTGACCTTTGAACTGTTTTAAAAAATGGCTATCTCAAAATTTGTATCGGACGGACTATGGGAAAAAAGGCCGTGGGGGTGGGTGGGTTAGGGACCCTCTGATCTCTTTTGACTCTTAAAAATTGAACTAGAACTCTCAATTTCCATTCAAACCAGCCCCCTCTGAAGTTTATACGAGCATCCTTTCAATAAGAGCCATATATGCCCCCAGGGCAGGGTTAACAAAACTTTTAAGGACAAAAGTGTCCAAATCAGCCAAAAATGAGAAAACTAGAAAACTAGAAAACTAGCCAATATACAGGGTTGCCACTATGAATTTTCAAACCCTGTGAAAAAGTGCCAAAAATCTGTGAAATTCGTCCTTTTTTGTTCCGCTACCCCGCGGTCTGTTACCTGTATGAGTTCTGCAAGTATTTTCATCTTTGTCATTAACACTACCAATAATACTAGTTCAATTTGAAGATATGGCTTAAAAAAATCGTCATTAGAATGTCAACAGAGCGAAATTTTATATCGATTATCAAAGCCGCTACGTATCTTATTCGAAAAGTAAGGAACCAATCATAGAGATTCATTTTCACTTCGGCATTTTCATAAGTTATGCGAAAAAGATGCGAGTCGTTGATCTTCGGTAGCTATTAAGGATCTTTGGGTGCGACAAGGTCCAAACGGCTGTAGCAACAAAATGACTATTTTGACCTACATGATTTTAAAGTTCAACAAAATACGTCCCACTCAGTCAACTGGTTGGTCAAGGGGTTAAAATCATTTAATACAACTCCTCTATCTTGTCGTTTTCTGAACATTTAGAAGTAGCCAGGAGAAAAAAATGACGTTTTCGAGAACTAAAAAAGTGAGAAGACAAGGCTGATTGAAATAAATTCGCTTGAGTTATACTCGATAGAAACTGGCGACAAGTGTTAGACAAAAAATCATAGCTGGAAGTATAGAATTTAAAACAGAAACATTCGCTAGCGGCTATAAATAAAATTGAGCCGCAACACAGCTTTTCTGTGAAACTCCTTTCTTTCTATGACAGCAGTATAATAAGAACCTTGTGCTTACTTGTACTTGTTGCACGTTCAAGCCGTATCCAGACTCATCGTGGCGCCCACCAGATGACGACAAGTCTCCTTCTATAGGTTTCGCTCGAGAGTGGCAGGCTCCACCATTTCATGCCACTAGCAATCCTAGTGACGTCCGTATTTTCGGAATTCTCCAATTGGCTCCGGATCAGACTTGACTGTTGCTAGCCACGTGTTCTTTAGGCCTCCTTCCCTCTTTTTCCATGCCGGTAGCGGTAGACATTTGAGACATATTATGCTTATATGATCATCTGTTTTGCACATTGTTTTGCCAAACCATCTCAGTCTCCTGTGCTTAACAATGTCAGAGACAAGTGGGCGATCCCCACATCTTCTCCTTACGAGATTCTTCTCCATCTTCTTCATTCGAGATTCTATCTGAGAGGTGGATATCCAGGATATAGTGCAGGCATTTGTGGTTGAATATATTCAAGCTCAATGCTTTGGCTGCTTTAAGTGACCACGTTTCACATCCATAAAGGAGGACAGAGAGAACCAAAGCTTTATACACTCGGAACTTTGTGTGTGGCGATATTTCGCTCTGCTTCCATGCTTCCATAGTTGAAGGAAGACACTCCAGTCTGACGATATGCGGCTCTGGGTTCCTTCTGAAGATTTGCCGGCAAGGTTTACCATCAATCCAAGGTATTTGAACGACTGGACGTCCTCTATATGATTAACATTTAGGTCAACAGGGGGTTCCATCCATCCCATCTGTTCGCATGGATTTTGTTTTTGGTAGGCTTATTTGGAGACCAGTCGAGAGTTCCTTGGCTGCCATTTCCTTTATCATAGCCTGGGCTTCTGAAACAGATTCAGCAAGCATGTTCACATCGTCAGCATAGTCAAGATCTGTGACGGAGAAGGACGGACTCACTGCAACGCCTTTATACTTGTCCAGGACCCTGAGGATCCAATCGATGACGAAATTGAACAAAGATAGTGAAAAGACACAGCCTTGTCGTACACCTTCCTTGATCAGGACCAGATCTGAAAGATGGCCATCGACTCTTACCGGGGCCTTTGTTCCAGCATAGTATGCCTTGAGCAGATTGATGATCTTCTCAGGCACACCATCCTCTCTCATTGCTTCCCATATTGCATCACGATGGAGCGAATCAAACGCGGTAATGAAGTCTATGAAGGTTTGAATTGTTTCCTGCTCGTGTTTAAACCGTTTTAAACACCTGCTGGTGTTTCCTGCTGGTGTTTGCATTCTCCAAGTATCTTATAGATTTTTCTCGTATCGTTCCGTTATGCGGCTCTTTTCATGTCACTGGGAACATTAGACCAGTAGCATTTTTTGTCAGCTCTTCCCGATTTGGGACATTCTTGTCGTAGCACTTTGTATGTGGGGGATATCTTGTTTGTCATTTCTTTTTTCTTGGCAGAGTTTGAGTGTCCTTTCTGAGATCCATTTCTTGGTTTTATGCTTGACGAACCCAAGTATGTTTGAGGCAGCTTCATTGATGTGGTCCTTGAGTTTGCTCCATTTCTTCTCAATCTTTATCTTGGGACAGTTGGGGCACTGATCAGTCGGGGTTGCCTCCTCGGTGTCATCTTGAAGGACAACGAATCGGTTTCAGAGTTCAAGGACAAATGCTCCTCGGTACTCATATACTTTCAGCTTCAACACGTCTATTTTCAGGTTCGGCATAGTAGTCTTCCTTGAGCTAAGTCTGTACTTTAGCCTTGTCTTCAGCAAGAAGGGGTCAGATCCATTTTTTGATTCCGTGTCAGCACCTCTGCGCACTCTCAAGTCCAACACCATGGATTTCCATCATCGGGATACAAGGAAATAATCTATTTGGGCCTTTACTCTTCCATCACGAAATTTCCATGTATACGTATGACACGACTTGTGCCTAAACCAGGTGTTAGCCACAGAGATATTGTTCTGCATTGCGAACAGCAGAAGCCTGTTTCCATTTGCGCACCGGTCTCCAAGGCCGTGCTTGCCGATCACCTGTTCCAAGTTATTCAGCTTTCTGCCGATTCTGGCATTGAAGTCACTTCCAAGCAGGAGGATTATCTTTCCGGGGAATCTTATCAATGACTGTCTGCAGGTCACTGAAAAACTGTTCTTTTTGCTGTTCAGTGGCATCTCTTATTGGGGCATAAACGCTAAGGATAGTCAGATTGTTAGTGCGACCTTTAATTCTTGCCCGTACGATTCTCTCAGACACAGGCTCATATTCGATGAGCCCATGGATTGCTTTGGGGGACAACAGGATACCTACTCCTGCCCGACCAGATCCATCTAATGGTCCCGAGTTAAAAAAGAGACCGCCTTCCCAGCCGAAAATTCAAGGGTCAAGATGCAATGTCCATTTAGTCTCGTATCAGAAACACACAGATTATCAAAGTTATAAAGATAATATTCATCAGCTACAAAAGATTGTGTCAATAAACATTTAATCGAGCTCAGGTTACAGCAGCCGATATTCAGGCCTTGTCTTCTTGATAGGACGGTAGCTAGCATACTTTTCGACGAGAACGCCATTCTCGTCGCATTGCATAATACCGGGGATGCCGTAGCCAAACTTTTAATCATCATATTTGTCATCATAATTGAGCGTTTCTTGGGGATAAGGTACATCAAAAGGTCCCCAGTCTTGTGGTCACCCAAAGGGAGTTGGCCATCACCTTGCTCGGCGTGGAGCTCGGTGATGTTTACATTCCTTCACCACTTTGAGGTGCGTTAGCAGACTTCCTATGCAGCCTTGGGACCAAGAGTCAAGCCTCATTGCCTGGATGCCCACCACCGCCGTGGAAATTTCCAGGCTCAGCTACCCCTTTGCTCCCACTTAGAATCAGTAATAGGCTTCAGAAGGCTTATAATATCAGCCATATGCACACGGCTACACGCCACACGGATTTACGCGGAACGTGCGAGCAGGGAATGGCCATTCACTTCTTCTTTCCAGCCTTCTCAGCGGCCTTGGTGACTTTGCCACCAGCAGTAGGTAGATCCTTGAAGTTGACCGACTTGATGACAAACGACAACCGTAGGATAGAAGAAAAAGATGGATTTGATAGTTCTAGCATACCACATTGGTTAAGACTTTAGGTCTACAAAAAATTAAACAAGAAAAACGGGTTTTAATTTCTATAAAGCAGTGAATACATGCTTTATAGACACTGCTTTATAGAATTTTATGTATTCACTGCTTTATAGAAATTAAAACCCGATTTTCTAGTTTAATTTTTTATAAATGGAAAAGCTGTGGGGTCTAAGAAATTATTTAAAACTTTAGGTCCTATTCGGTTGATAAATGGTGCTTGCGAAGGGCACAAAAACATCTAAAAAAATCCCCAAGCCGTTACCAAAGCTTAAAAGTAAAGTACAAATTAAAAAAAAGTAAAAAAAAAAGAATAAAATAAAGACATTTGATTTTTGATTTTAAAAATGCCCGAAAAGTGTCCTTTATTTCAAAAAGCTGCCTTTTTTGATCCAATAGTGTCCCGGTGTCCTTCAGAGTGAAAAAGTGTCCAAAAGGCACTAAAAGTGTCCATTTGGCATCCCAGCCCCAGGGCACAACTTGCAAGGGCTGCCCCCGGGCCCTGGGTTGTTGTGTCGAAAACGGATTTTTTTTTTATCTGACCTTTGAACTATTTTTAACAAAATTTATTTCTGAAAATTTTTATTGATCACTTTTGACTTATTAAAATTGAACTAGAACTTTCAATTCCCAATCAAATCACACTCTTTGAAGTTTACACGAACATCCCTTCCATAAGAACCTTATATCCCCCCACGGCATAACTTACAATGCCTGCCCTCGGCCCTGTGGGGCTGGGTCGACACCGGAATTTTTTTGTTATCTGAACTTTGAACTATTTTTAACAAAATTTTTATCTCAAAATCTTTATCTGATTCATTTGGGAAATGGGGTGGGGGGGGGGCTAGCTGCCCTCCGATAACTTTTAATTTGCAAAAAGTGAAATAGAACTTTCAATTGCTAATCAAATGAGCCCTATTTGAAGTTTACGAGCATCCCTTCCATACGAACCTTATATGCCCCCAGGTCATAACTTACAACCCCTTTCCCTAGACCTTGGAGGGTTGTGTCAACATCAGAGTTTTGTTATCTGACCTTTGAAGTATTTTTTAACAAAATGGCTATCTCAAAACTTTTATCTGATGCAATGGATACCTCAAATTTTCCATCGAATATATTTGGTGAAAAGGGGCTGGGGGGGGCTAGTTGCCCTCCGATCACCTTTGACTCTTAAAAAGGGCCCTAGAACTCTCGATTTCCAATCATATGAGCCCCTTTTGAAGTTTATACGACGACCCCTTCTATATGAAGTGCCCCTGAGAAAAAATAAATGGAGTGTCGGGGGAGGCTAGCTGCCCTCCAGTCACTTTTTAATCTTAAAAAGTGAATTAAAAATTTCAATTTACAGTCCAATGAGCCCTCTATGACGTTTATACGAGCATTCCTTCCAATACCACCATATATGCCCATAGGGCATAATTTACAACGCCTACCCCCGAGCCCTGGTGGGCTGTGTTGACACCGGAGTTTTTGATATCTGAACTTTGAACTATTTTTAACAGTATGTCTATATAAAATTTTGATCTGATGCATTTAAGGCTTAGAACAAAGGGCTAGTTGCCCTCCGATCTCTTTTGACTCTTAAAAAGTGAACATGAACTTTCAATTTCCAATCAAATAAGTCCTCTGTAAATTTTATACGAGCATCCCTTTTCTAAGAACCATATATGCCCCAGGGCATAACTTACAACGCCTGCCCTCGTGCCCTGGTCGGCTGTGTCGACCCCGGGCTTTTTGTTATCTGACTTTTGAACAATATTTAACATAGTGGCTATCTCAAAATTAGTATTGGATGCATTCAAGAAATACGGGCGTTGGGGGGGGGGAGGGGGGCTAGTTGCCCTCCAATCTCTTTTGACTCTCAAAACTGAACTATACCTTACAATTTTTAATCAAATGAACCCTCTCTGAAGTTTTTACGAGCATCCCTTCCATAAGAACCATATATTCCCCCAGGGCATAACTTACAACGCCTGCCCTGGGGCCCTGGTGAGCTGTGTCGACCCCAGGGTTTTTGTTATATAGTCTTGAAACTATTTTTTTAAAGGGTTATCTCAAAGTTCTTATCAGATTGGGGCCTGGGGGGGGTTGTGTCAACAACGGAGTTTCTGTCATATGATATTTGAACTATGATTAACAAAATAGCAATCTCAAATTTTTATCCGATGCATTTGGGAAAAAAGGGCGTTGGGAGGGCTGGTTACCCTCCGATATCTTTTGACGTTTAAAAAGTGAACTAGAACTTTCAATTTATAATCAAATGAGCCCTCTCTGAAGCTTATACGAGCATTCCTTCCAACAGAACCATACATGACCCCAAGGCATAACATATAACCCTTGCCCTGTAGACTGTGGGAGGAGTGCCCTGCTCAAAATTATATTTTCCAGAACTTTCAACTACGTTGAAAAAAATGGCTATCTCAAAATTTTTATTGGATGTGTTTGGGGAAATAGTGGTCGTGGAAGGGGTGTTAGTTGTCTTCCAATCACTTTCGACTATTTAATGGGGCACTAGTCATTTTAATTTCCAATCGAATGAGTCCTTTTTGAAGATTCTACGACAACACTTTCTATAAAAACCTTATATTCCCCCAGGGCATAACTTACAACCCTTGACCTGATGACTGTGGGCGGGGGGAGGGGGTTGTAATCCTCAAAGACCTAATTACCAAAATTTTAAACTACGTTGAACAAAATGGCTATCTTAACATTTTGATTGGATATTTTTGGGGGAAAGGTGGGCGTGGAGATGGGGGTTAGGTGCCCTCCAATCACTTTAGACTATTAAAAAGGGCACTTGCCCTTTGAATTTCCAACCGAATGAGCCCTTTTTGAAGTTTCTACGACAAAGCTTTCTACAAAAACCTTATATGTCCCGAGGATATAACTTAAAACCCTTGCCCTGAGGGCTGTAGGGGGAGTGTTCTCCTCAAAAACATAATTTCTATCTGGACATCCACTACGTAGAATAAAATGGCTGTCACAAAATTTTGATTGGATGGGTTTGGGGAAATGGTGGGCGTAGAAGGGGTAGTAGTTGCCTTCCAATCACCTTTGACCCTTAAAAAGAGCACTAGAGCTCTTGATTTCCAATCGAATAAGCCCACTTTGAAGTTTATACAACGGCCCATTCCATATAAAGTGCTTCTGGGAAAAAATTAATAAATAATAAAACATTGGAGCCGTATGGCTTTACTATAGGCAACTCTATAGCGTTGCCATGAATCTGATAATATATTAAATAAAAAGAACAAGTTGTTTAAACTGAAAGTAAGGAGCGACATTAAAACTTAAAAATGACAGAAATTTTTCCATATATGAAAGGGGCTGTCCCCTCCTCAGCACCTTGCTCTTTACGCTAAAGTTTTTTATTTTTTTTTAAAAATAAAGTTGTGAGACAGAGTCAAACTTTAGCGTAAAGAGCAAGGAGTTGAGGAGGGGACAGCCCCTTTCATATACGGAATAATTTCTGTTCGTTTTAAGTTTTAATGTCGCTCCTTACTTTCAGTTTAAAAAACTTGTTTTTTTTATTTAATTTCTGGTCGTTTTTAGTTAATGCAGCTTTTATTTTGGCTCACCGTCATTGAATAAGTAAACAAAATTTGCATGAAATTTTACTTTTCGTTTGCTAAATGGCTGTCTATAAATTTGGTTCTGATGTAATTTACAAATTAACTTACGTAACCCTAGTCAATACCTTGCTCTTTAAGCTAAAGTTCGAATTTTGTTCCAATTCTTTAAAAAGTATCCCTTAATCACAAAGGCCATTAATTAGAATAAATAGCACTTATGAAAGTACTAAAAAATCTTTGGCTTAAAGAGCGAGGCATTGACTAGAAGGTGAACCCAATCATATAGCTAATATTTTTTGTTCGTTTTAAGTTTTGATGTTGCTCCTTACTTTCAGTTGAAAAACTTGTTTTTTTATATTTAATTTCTGATTTTTTTAAAATAATGATGGGAAATCCGACGCCCCCTTTATAGCAACATCTTCAACATACCAGAAAAAATTCTCCCTGAAAACGTCTGTATACTTCCCAATAACCAATACTATATGTGAACATTGGGTAAAGTTCATAATTTTCAGCCCTCCCCCTGGAGGCTTCGAGGGATTAAGTCATCCTAAAAGACATAGTTATAATATTTTCGACAATGCTGAACAAAATGGTTATCTCAAAATTTTGATCGGGTGACTTTGGGAAAAAATGAGCGTGGGAGGTGGCCTAGTTGTCCTCCATTTTTTTTGGTCTCTTGGAAAAAGTACTATAAATTTTAATTTACGCTCCAATGTACCCTCCAACGATATTATAGGACCACTGGGTCGATAAGATCATCCCTGGGAAAGAAAAAAAAAAACAAATAAACACGCATCCATGATCTTTCTCGTGGCAAAAAATTGCAAAATTCCACATTTTTGCAGATAGGAGCTTGAAACCTCTACAGTAGGGTTCTCTGATACGCTGAATATGATGGTGTGATTTTCATTAAGGTTCTATAGCTTTTAGATGGGTAACTTTTGATGGTTAAAATTAAACTTGATGAAACTTATATATTTGAAATCAGAATTAAAACTTGATTCTTTTGATGTATCTATTGGTATCAAAATTCCGTTTTTTAGAGTTTCGGTTACCATTGAGCTGGGTCGCTCCTTACTTACAGTTTGTTACCACGAACTGTTTAATGAGCTTGAAACCTATGTAATAGGGTTTTCTGATATGCTGAATCTGACGGTGTGATTTTCATAAAAATTCTTTCACTTGTAGGGGATGTTTCCCCCCTCTTTGAAAAATCAGGTAAATTTTCTCAGGCTCGTAGCCTTTGATGAGTAATACTAAACTTAATAAAATTTATATATTTAGAATCAGCATTATAAGCCCATTCTTTTGATGCATTTATTGACATCAAACTTCCGTTTTTAAAAGTTTCGATTGCTATTGAGCCGTATCGCTTGTTTTTTTTTTTATTATTGTTTTTTTTTATTAAGTATATGTTAGTAAGTATATGAGGGGGTTAAGTCATCCTAAAGAAACATCCTCCACGGAAAGATTCTCTCAAGTAACCCCCTCCTCCAGCCCCCCCCTCCACAAGAAAAAAATCCTTCCTCAAAATGTCTGTATACTTCCCAATAACCAATACAATATGTAAGCAATGGGCAAAGTTCATAACTTGCAGCCCTTCCCCTGGGAACTTTGGGGTATTAAGTCATCCTAAAAGACATATTTATTAGATTTTCGACTATGTTGAACAAAATGGCAATCTCAACATTTTAATTGGGTGATTTTGAGAAAAATATGAGCGTGGGAGGGGGCCTAGTTGCCCTCCATTTTTTTTGGTCACTAGAAGAGAGCACTAGAAATTTTAATTTCCGTTCTAATAAGCCCTTCTAAGATATTTTAGGAACACTGGTTCAATACAATTATCCCTGGGAAAAAGAAAAAAAAACAAATTAAAACGCATCTCTGACCTTTCTTCTGGCAAAAAATTAAAAATTAAATATTTTTGTAGATAGGAGCTTGAAACCTCTACAGTAGGGTCTCTAATACGCTGAATATGATGGTGTGATTTTCATCAAGGTTCTATAACTTTTAGGGGGTCTTTCCCCCTTTTTTAGAAAATCAGCCAAATGTTCTCAGGCGCGTAACTTTTGATAGGTAAGATTAAACTTGATAAAACTTATATATTTGAAATCAGAATTAAAATATGATTCTTTTGATGTATCTATTGGTATCAAAATCCGTTTTTTGAGTTTCGGTTACCATTGAGTTTGGTCGCTCCTTACTTACAGTTCGTTACCACAACCTGTTTGATGAGCTTGAAACCTATGTAATAGAGTTTTCTGATACGCTGAATCTGACGGTATGATTTTCATTAAAATTCTTTCACTTGTAGGGGATGTTTCCCCCCTCTTTAAAAAATCAGGTAAATTTTCTCAGACTCGTAGCCTTCGATGAGTAATAATAAACTTAATAAAATGTATATATTTAGTGTCAACATTATAAGCGCATTTTTTTGATACATTTATTGACATCAAAATCCCATTTTTAAAACTTTCGATAACTATTGAGCCGTATCGCTTTTTTTTGTTGTTATTTTAATTCTATATGTGATATTACGTATATAAGGGGGTTCTCCCCTTAGTCAATACCACGTTCTTTACGTTAAAAGTTAAAAAAAAATTTAATTCACAAACCCCTGAATCACAAAGGCCGTTTAATTAGAATAGATAGCTCTTTTGAAAGCACTAAAAAAAAACTGTAGCGTAAAGAGCGAAGTATTGACTGTGGGGAGAACCCCTCATATAAGTAATAATTTCTGTTCGTTTTAAGTTCTAATGTTGCTTCTTACTTTCAGTTTAAAAAACTTGTTTTTTTTTTAATTTAATTTCTGATCGTTTTTTAATTAATGCTTGGAAATCCGGCGTCCCCTTCATAGAAATGTCCCCTACCCCAAAGAAACATCCTCCACAGAAAGATTATCCCGAGTAACCCCCTCCTCCATCCCCCCAACCAGAAAAAATCCTTCCTGAAAATGTCTGTATACTTCCCAATAACCAATACAATATGAAAGCAATGGGCAAAGTTCATAACTTGCAACCCTTCCCCTGGGAGCTGTGGGGTATTAAGTCATCCTAAAAGACATATTTATTAGATTTTCGACTATGCTGAACAACATGGCAATCTAAAAATTTCAATTGGGTGTTTTTGAGAAAAAAATGAGCGTAGGAGGGGGCCTAGTTTCCCTCCATTTTTTTTGGTCACTTAAAAAGGGCACTAGAACTTTTAATTTCAGTTCCAATGAGCCCTCCTACGATATTCTAGGACCACTGGGTAAATACGATTACCCCTGGGGAAAAGAAAAAAAAAACAAAAAAAACAAATAAACACGCATCCGTGATCTTTCTTCCGGCAAAAAATAGAAAATTCCACATTTTTGTAGATAGGAGCTTGAAACCTTTACAGTAGGGTTCTCTGGTACGTTGAATATGATGGTGTGATTTTCATTAAGATTCTATAACTTTTAGGGGGTCTTTCCCCTTTTTTCGAAAATCAGCCAAATTTTCTCAGGCGCGTAATTTTTGATGGGTAAGATTAAACTTGATGAAACTTATATATTTGAAATCGAAATTAAAATCTGATTTTTTTTATGTATCTATTGGTATCAAATTTCCGTTTTTTAGAGTTTCAGTTACCATTGAGCCGGGTCGCTCCTTACTTACAGTTCGTTACCACGAACTGTTTGATTCCTTCAAGATTCTCCAAGGTTTCACCTTAACGCTCTTAGCCTTTTCGGATGCGCCCAGAATCGAATATTTCTCCTTTTCCTAATGATAAGTCCTGCATGTAAACAATGGGAAAATAACATAATTTACAATCCTTGCCCTGGGACTATAGGGGTATGGCGTTCCTAGAAGTATAGCTATTTGAATTTTTCGTTAGTTTGAACAAAATGAAAGTCTTGAATTTTCGATCAGTACTGAGCAAAGGAGGCACATAAAAAGAGCAACCAATATCTCCTTAACTAACCTTGAATTTTCTACTCACTACCCTCTGTTGTTGTTAAGATATTGCTGATACTCCCTTTTCACAACCAGAAAGCACATGGAGCGTTTTGATTGTGCCCGAAGTCCTTCTCAACTTTTCAACAACCTCAGAAGCAAAGTTATTTGGACTATCTTGATAAAAAAACTATGTTAAAATTTTGACCAGAAACGTTTGCGGAAAAGGAAACGGATAAGGTGCTAGTTGCCCTTTGATCACTTCAGACCCTTAAAAAAGGAACTAGAACTTTTGACTTTAAATTGAAGGAGCCCCCTCTAAAGTTTTTACAACCAAACCTTCCACAAAAACCTTACATGTTGACAATGGGCAGCTTGCATAAGGGACAGCCCTTACCACGGGGGCTGAGGGGGATTTGTCGACGACTATACGGTTATAATTATTTGATTTTTGGATAATGACAACAAAATTACTATCTCAAAATTCTGATCGGATGCATTTAGGCGAAAACGGGATAAGGGTGGGCGGAGGAGGGCTGGTTACCCTCCGATCACTTTTGAATCATAAAAAAGGGCATTAGAACTTTCAATTTAAAATCAAATGCGAACCCTTCAGAGTTTTTACAACCAACCCTTTCATAAAAAACCTTATATATTAACAATGGGCAACCAGCATAACTTATAGCCCTTGCCAGGAGGACTGAGGGGTTTTTAAATCTGGAACTGTAGTTTTTTGACCTTCGAACTATTTTCGAACAAAATCACTATCTCAAAATTTTCATCGGAAATATTTTGGGAAAAAAGGGTGCGGAAAGGAGACTGGTTCCCTCCGATAATTTTTGACCCTTCAAAAGAGAACTAGAACTTTCGATTTTAAATCTAATGAACCTCCTACGAAGTTTGTACGACCACTCCCTCCATAAAAACCCTATGTGCTGACAATGGATAACTAGCAGTACATACAACCCTTGTCCTAGGGACTTTGGGGGGTTTTGTCGACCTCGGAGACATAACTATTTGACCTTTGGACTATTTTGAACGAAATGGCTATCTAAAATTTTATCAGATGCATTTGAGGAATAGAGGGCGTGGGGTGGGGAGCTAGTTTTTGAAAATAATGCATCCCATCTCGAGTACCTGGTTTTATATTGATGATAGATCCCCATACTTCGATAAAATTTAGTTTTAACTAGTCTTAGCTTCCAGGAATTCAACAAGTTTCGGCAACACTTATCTAATAAGAGTCGGCAATGCGGACAACAGCGCATGCCACCTAGAGTACACGGACAATAATATTAGCTGCAGGTGCCCCCTCCCCTAGTTTTCTGACGTCTGGCATTAAATTCCTTTTATTTTATAATTTTACACCCCTATTAAGGTACCTTAATAGGGGTGTACCTTAATAGTAGTTACCTTAATAGTAGCTAGCTAATATTAGCTAGCTACTATTGTGTGGTGACCACTGGAACTACGTTCCCGCTCATGGTTTAATATTGATGATGTGTAACCAAGCTTCATTGAATTTGAGTCTTTAAACAGGGGCGGATCCAGGATTTTTTTTTAGGGGGGGGGGCGCAAAAAAGTTTGATCCGAAAAATTTTTTTAAGGGGGGGACAAAATAGGTTTATCCGATAAAGTTGCGTTAGGAGCAAGTTTAATTAACGCAAACTTGAGTTAATTAAGTAAATTACGCTAATTTAAACTATGCTAAGGGGGGGGCACGTGCCCCTCACCCCCCTCTGGATCCGCCACTGTCTTTAACTAGACTGACTTAACAGGAATTCAACAAGTTTCGGCAAGACTTACCTAATAAGAGTCTGCAAGAGTCTGCTTCCACCTAGGACCAAAAACCGGGTAATTATTAATAAATTTCTTATTCCTAATATTACTGAAAAACTGGAAGCACTACACAGAAAACTTTCAAATACTGCTTGTATCCGTTTTTCTCCGCACCATCACCTTATCAGGTTTTTTCAGTCGTAAATTATTTTTCTTTTATATGTTTAGTTGTTATTCTCTGTTTGGTCATTCTACATTTTTTAGTATTGTAAAAAGTGAGTAAAAATCAAATAATGATAGTAATAATGACAGCTTGTGTCCATATTTCTGCATATTACTGCTTATTAGACTCTGCAAGTTGTCAGTTTTTTTCTCTCTTCCTCTTTTCTTCCTCCTTTCATGCTATTTCTTTTTTGTTTTAGTTTCTTTTAAATTATTATGTGTTACACTGTAAGTGGTAATCTTTGATTTATATATTGATTTGTTTTGCATTTTATGTGTTTTTTCTCGTGATACTCCACGTATTGTACCTCTGTACAGTGTCGGTTAGAAATAAATAATAATAATAATTGCGGAAATATTGACAACAATGCATCTGACCTAAAGTATGTGGACAATAATATTAGTGGACTTGTCAATAATATTGTGAGTGTGATGGCAACTGAATATGACATTCCCGCTGATAGTTAAATTTTGGTGATAGACACCCAAGCTTGAACGAAACTGAGTTTTTAACCAGTCTGAGTTGCCAGGAATTCAACCAATTTCGGAAAGAACCACCTAATAAGAGTCAGGAATGCGGAAGTATTGACTATAATGCATCCCACTTGACTGACAAAAAAAATAAGATCATCTAGCTATTATTGTCAATAATATTATCAGCGTGGGGATTATTGAATCTTTGTTTCATCCAATGGTTTTAGGGTCGTCAAAGACATACACGCTTGAATAAAATTAAGTTTCAAACCGATCTGAGGCAAGGGAATTCAATAAGAATCGGCAAAGTTTTTGTTATTTACCTTTTCTTTTGGCAGATGACAAGCGTTTTAAATTAAAATGTAAGGGTAATTCATGGAAGATTTTTATAACAGACCTGAGTTTTCAAAAGCAATAGACTATATTCTTCCATTTTAGCTTGAATTGAATGAGAAACTGCGTTTATAGCATTTTTGTTTTTGTTCACCATTGCGTGAATGACCATCTTATGCGTACTCGGCTGATTGCCAGTCGTCAATATTTGGAAGATATTGAAAATTTTTTGAATTGTTTTTGAGCCCTGAAAAAGACACGATTTTGTTTTTTTATGTGATCAGTTTGCAACTCACTTGGCCCGTAGAGTGGGCTAAACCCTGTAAAAACTTAAACAGTCACGAACGCAAAAATCTTTCAGGGAGGCGTGTTTCGTGACTCTCGCCCCCCCCTGTGAACGTCCCTGTTCAGCTGTTTAGTTCCCTTATTATATATACTCTGTTTGTTATATTATTATCACCCTATTGTTATTCATAATTGTTATGTTGACTTTCTTATTGTACTCCACATGATGATTTTATTTTATTTTATTTATTGTCTAATTTTAAAAGTGTCTTCATGCTGTTTTTCGTGGTGTTTAATAAATGAAGATATCCAAAGGATGTATCTGACATTTTTACACTTCTGGGATAGTTGCCAGAACTGTTTGCTAAGCAACTCTAATAGGGAGGATCACTAAGATCCTATATGTTTCCTTGAACCAGTCCTTGAACGAAGGCAAGTTTGGCCTTGAACATGTATTACCTATTTATTCTATAACTACCCACAGTTTCTTATGCTAATTTTTTCATATTCATTTTTTTTTAGGCTCCTGAATATAAGTTTTAAGCAGGATTTGTGTGCATTAATAAATGAGCGAGAAGAACGCACGCTTTTGTATTGGAGAATTACTCAATCACCACACAACTCCTTCATATACATTTCCTATTCATACAAATCCTACTTCGCAGCTGCAAATTCAGAAGATTTGCCACCACACTACTTCTCGCTCACATAACTCCACAGTTCATATAATTATCCAGTATGATCATTCCCTATCTCACCCATTATAAAAACCCGGACCGGGGTGCGAGTGCTCCAGAGAACGTAGAAACATAAGCGTCATCAGATCTTTTCACGGGTAGACCAGTCAGACGCGAAACAGTCGGAAACAAGTGGAAACCCGCTATTACGAATAATGCACTTTACGCGAAACAATCGGAAACAAGTGGAAACCCGCTATTAATAACTGAACGAAGAAGTGGGAGGAGCTTTTTGTTCGCACCGAGAACGAAGACCAGAAATGATCTGCGATAAGCTTACTGGATAATTATATGAACAGTGCATAACTCCCTACCGTACTTCGAAGCCCCATCACTTTTAATATGTTTCTACAAATTCTTATAAGTTTGAACCATAATATAAATATATTTATATTGTGTTTGCAACACTGCATAAATACATTAGCAGTGGCGAAAAGTCCTATACTCTCCATTAATGGTTTTTGACACACATCAGACTAAACCTCTCTTCATGACTCCGCCTTCACGCACGCAAAATGATAAACTTTAATATATTTATACTGTATTCGCAACATGATCACCGTTGAATAATTTATAGTTTTTCGGTAAGGAGAAGTCCCAAGAGAAACACTGCAATTTAAAGTTTTTGCACTAGCGTGTTTCACATCACCAGCCTCGTCAAGAGTTCTCAATATACTGAAACTGGTTCCATTGTAACTGAAACCCCGTGTAACTGAACCCCAAGCAACTGAACCCCCGTGCAACTGATCCCCCGTATAACCGAACCCCTGTGCAACTGAGCCCCTGTGCAATTGAACACCCGTGCAACTGAACCCTCGTACTACTGAACCCTCATGGAACTGAACCCCCTTTAACTGAACCCTCGTGCACCTCAACACCAGTGCAACTCAACCCCATTTAACTATACCCCCGTGTAACTGAGCCCCCCCCCCATGTAACTGAACCCCCATGTAACTGAACCCCCTGCATTTCAACCCCCGTATAACCGAATCCCCATGCAACTGAACCGTCGTGCAACTGAGCCCTCGTGCTACTGAACCCTCATGCACCTGAACCCCCTTTAACTGAACCCTCGTGCAACTCAACACCAATGCAACTCAACCCTATTTAACTAAACCCGCGTGTAACTGAACCCCCATGTAACTGTAACTGTGTGTAACCATGTAAACATGTAACTGTATGTTAACAGAACACAACTGATGAGCGAAAAGTGATGAAAGAGAGGGATAATACCGAACTCTCAGCTACCATTCTTGGGAGACATCTGACAGTTTATAAGTGATCATGGAATTCCTGTGTTGTTTTAAAGTCACTTTTCTTTGAATAGGCAGCGTGGCGGCAGAGTGCAGCTGGGGACGCTAATCACATCAGTCCAGTTTTGTCAGGAAAAAGAGCTCTTTTAGCAGAGGTCGTAGTAGGAGCAGTAGAAGTAATAATAGTGTTGAATTAGTAGTAATAGTAGTAGTATCAGCAGTATTAATAGCAGTAGTAGCAGGTAGATGCCCCAGAAGTTTCATCTTGATACGCTAAGCTGTTCCAAAAAAAATTGCTGATACACCTTTATCAGCAATCTCTATGTTATTGCAAGTTACCAATTGTTCAAATTTAAGGTTTTTATAGAAGGGATGATCGTAAAAACTTTGAAGGAGGCTCATTGGATTGGAAATTGAAAGTTCAAGTTCAATTTCTAAGTTTCAAAGGTAATAACTGGGCAATCATCCTTTCCCTCTTAACCGACACCCCCCCCCCCCCACAAATAAATCCGATCTAAATTTTAGGACGGCCATTTTATTTAAAACAGTTTAAAGGTTAAATAACTATACCATAGTTAAATAACTATGGTTCATAACCTTATTGTGTTTTGCCCAATGATAGTACGGTGGTTGAGTTGCACGAGGGTTCAGTAGCACGAGGGTTCAGTTGCACGGGGGTTCAGTTGCACCGGGTTCGGTTATACGGGGGTGCAGTTGCACGGGGGTTCAGTTACATGGGGGGTCAGTTACACGGGGGTTTAGTTAAATGGGGTTGAGTTGCACGCGGGTTGAGTTGCACGAGGGTTCAGTTGCACGAGGGGTTCAGTTGTATGAGGGTTCAGTTGCACGGGGCGTTCAGTTGCACGGGGGCTCAGTTGCACAGGGGTTCAGTTGCACGGGGGCTCGGTTATACGGTGGCTCAGTATCACGGTGGTTCGATTATACGGGGGTTTAGTTACACGGTGGTTCAGTTACACGGGGGTTCAGTTACAGGGGCTCAGTTGCTTGGGATTCAGTCACACGGGGGTTAAGTTACATGCACACCACTGGAACTTCCTAATCTAGTTTTAACGCTGGTTTCCTGAGTCTGTTAAACTTTTGCTCGGCAAAATTAATAAACAGCTTTAAGATACAGCCCTCTCAGGGTTCTTGGAGAAACCTTTTATTTTAGCGTACGTCGTGCCACCAGTCTCGCCACGAGTTCTAAATTTGCTGAAACTTCTTTTTCAAGTTTTGAAACTGGTTTTCCTTAAGTCTGTTAAACTTTCACTCAATGAAATCGACAGACTGCTTTAAGATATAGCCCTCTCAGGGTTCTTGGAGAAACACTACAGTTTATACTTTTTATATTGGCGTACTTCGTGTCATCAGCCTCGTCGCGAGTTTTCAATCTGCTAAAACTTATTTATCAGGTTCTAACGCTGATGTTCCTGAGTCTGTTAAATTTTTGCTGGACTAAATCGACAAATAGCTTTGAAAATATGGCCCTCTAGGACAAAAAGTCTCAAACAGATATGAGTAATATAGCTATATGTAATACTGGGGGCACATCGTATAAACCTACCAGAATATGATATAAACCGACCAAAATGATATACAATACAGATGAAAATTATTCAAATGAGATACCTTTTGATACTTGTATTTATATAGGTCAATGACCCAAGTTATGGTGTTCGCCCAGTATAGCATAGCCATGCCATAGCAATCATCCATAGCAACCAGATTCAGTCTTAACTCAGGATATCCAGATAAAACCAAAAGATAATAATAAGAAAACATTTTTTTTTTTATTTGCATAGAATGAAACTGGTAAAGGATTGAAATTTTAATCGCTTATCAACTAAAGGTAAGTCTGAGGGAATGGTGACTCCCACGTAACATTATATGGAAATTAGAATATGATTAGAATGTATTTATTCTTTCACAATTCGATTGACCAATCGAAGTGATTCGATTGACCTAGCTTCACTTCTTGCCTGTGGTGGCTATAATACACAAGTACCAAATGAGAAATCCTGCTAATATAAAATACTGTTTGTTATTGGAGTATGCATAAATTAAAACCAATAAAGTCGTAGGCATCGAGAAAAGAATTTCTATATAGAAATCCAGAACAATCCCTAGTAATATCGTACAATCCTTAGAAATCAAGTTGTGAGGTGGTTATTGATTTAAACCACCAATACCACAATTATCAACGACCTCAACCACCAAGGACCCCAACCACCTGACTTGAAATTTTCTGACCTGGAAAATTATTCAAGTTTTTTAGTATTTTTATTTATGCGGCTGTATGAGTGGTACTCTATGGCTACTCATCGACACTACATAGTTTATTATATATTTTCAATCAGTGGTTTTTTACATAGAAAGGATGAAGACTTGAATCATATTTAAAAAAAAATAAAGATGGCTATCTTTTGTCCTGATATTAATTGCTATGTTGCTACTGTTGGTCCAAGACAAATGGCTCATGGAATGGACTATTACAAAGGTCATTTATCAATGGCAGGCTATGATTTTTGCAGTTGATTTGGAAAGATGTGGGAAAGCCATAGTTATGGCCTATTTACTACAACCAGGACTTAATTTATTCATCGCTATATGCGACAATACGTCCTGAATACACTTCATTTATTCGCTGTCCCAGAGATATTCTATGGGTGCTCATCGACCCTACCTAGTTTATTGTATATTTTCAATCAGTATTTCTTGAACAATGGTAGGATAAAAACTTGCATCATATCTTTAAAAAAATGAAGATGAAAAAATTGAAGTGAAAGAACGGTTGTGCCCATGTTAAAGTCATTGTTGCGCTGAATGCTGACAAAGAAAAATATCTGAATTACAAAACAAGATCTATTGGAGATCGCACTAATGTCAAAAACCATATCTTGTCTACGTGCCAGAACTGCTACCTGTGTAAACAGGGTAATAGATAATATTACCAAAATAATGTGGTAATAGACAGTGAAATCGGAAGCAGAATAAGAAGAGCAATGGTATACCATATAACAACGGAGTATAATGATGAATTAATGGAAAAAAGTATATGTGAATACTATTGCTACCTTTGATCATATACCAACTGATAAAGTCAATGAACCGTATAAGATGAATTTCAAAACGTATATTGAGCCTATAGCTGACACCCCAGTAAAAATTGTGTATGATTCAAAATCAGCTAATGGTTATTCTACTGGTCACGAACTAAGTGAAGAGAGTAGACCATGTCAACTTTAATTAATCTTTTCAAACTTTATATTCAACAGGGTCAAACCTTTTAATCCTAATGAAAGTTCAAGGAAGAAACCAGATCAAATTTAATTCATCTCTTCATTTTTGGGGAAATTCACTGAATAAACCACATCAAATTTAATTCATTAGTTCAAATTTTATAATCAACAGAGTTAAACCTTTTAGTCCTTAGGTAAATTTAATGATAATACCATGTCAAATTTAACTCATCAGTTCAAAATTTATACTCAACAGACTTAACCTTTTAGATCTTAGGAAAATTGAATGAATAAATTGTGTCAAGTTTAATTCATCTACTCAAACTTTATATTCAATAGGGTTAAAGCTATTCATTCTTGCGAAAATTCAAGCCTTTGAGTCCTTAGAAACATTCAATGCATAAAAATTGTAAAATTTAATTCATTTATTAAAACTATGTAATCACCAGAGTAAAAGCTCTTCAATCTTAAGAAAATTCATTAAATAAACCACGTCAAATTCAATTCATCAGTTCAAAGTTTATACACAACAGAGTTATATCTTTTTGTCCTTAGGAAACTTCATTGAATAAACCATTTCAAATTTGATTCATCTTTTCAAAATTTATGATCAACAAAATTAAACCTTTTAGTCCTTATGAAAACTCAAGGAATAAACCACGTCAAATTTAATTCATCTTTTCAAACTTTGTAATATACAGATTTAATACTATTCATTCTTGTGAAAATTCACTGAATAAACCACATCAAATTTAATTCATCAGTTCAAACTTTATACACAACAAAGTTAAACCTTTTAGACCTAAAAAAAAATTCAAGGAATAAACCATGTCAAATTTCATTCATCTGTTCAGACTTTGTAATATACAGAGTTAATACTATTCATTCTTGGGGTATTCACTGAATGAACCATATCAAATTAATCAACAGTTCATACTTTATACTCAACAGAATTAAACCTTTTAGTCCTTATGAAAATTCAAGGACTAAACCATGTCAAATTTAATTCATCTTTTCAGACTTTGTAATATACAGAGTTAATACTATTCATTCTTTGGGTATTTACTGAATGAACCATATCAAATTAATCAACAGTTCATACTTTATACTCAACAGAATTAAACCTTTTAGTCCTTATGAAAATTCAAGGACTAAACCATGTCAAATTTAATTCATCTTTTCAAACTTTGTAATATACAGAGTTAATACTAATCATTCTTGGGGTATTCACTGAATGAACCATATCAAATAAATCATCAGTTCATACTTTATACTCAACATAATTAGACCTTTTAGTCCTTAGGAAAATTCAAGGAATAAACCATGTCAAATTTAATTCATCTTTTCAAACTTTGTAATATACAGAGTTAATACTATTCCTTCTTGGGGTATTCACTGAATGAACCATATCAAATAAATCATCAGTTCAAACTTTATACTCAACAGAATTAAACCTTTTAGTCCTTAGGGAAATTCAAGGAATAAACAAAGTCAAATTGAATTAATTTTTTCAAACTTTGTAATATACAGAGTTAATACTATTCATTCTTGGGGTATTCACTGAATGAACCATATCAAATAAATCATCAGTTCAAATTTTATACTCAACAGAATTAAACCTTTTAGTCCTTAGGGAAATTCAAGGACTAAACAATATCAAATTTAATTCATCTTTTCAAACTTTGTAATATACAGAGTTAATACTATTCATTCTTGGGGTATTCACTGAATGAACCATATCAAATTAATCATCAGTTCATACTTTATACTCAACAGAATTAAACCTTTTAGTCCTTAGAAAAATTCAAGGACTAAACCATGTCAAATTTAATTCATCTTTTCAGACTTTGTAATATACAGAGTTAATACTATTCATTCTTGGGGTATTCACTGAATGAACCATATCAAATAAATCATCTGTTCATACTTTATATTCAACAGAATTAAACCTTTTAGTACTTATGACAATTCAAGGAATAAACCATTTCAAGTTTATTTCCTCTGTTCAAACTTTGTAATATACAGAGTTAATACTATTCATTCTTGGGGTATTTACTGAATGAACCATATCAAATAAATCATCAGTTCAAACTTTATACTCAACAGAGTTAAACCTTTTAGTCCTTAGGAAAATTCAAGGACTAAACTGTGTAAAATTTAATTCATCCGTTCAAACTTTGTAGTCAACAGAGTTAATACTCTTTTTTAAACAGAGTCATATTTGGGAAAATCCACTTAATAACCCATGTTTAAGATAATTAATCTGTTAAGACTTTATATTCAACAGAGTTAAATCTTTTAGTTTTTAAGAAACGTCAAGGAATAAAATATGTCAAATTTGATTCATCTGTTCAAACTTTGTAATCAAAAAAGTTAATGCTATTTATTCTTGTGAAAATTCAATGAATAAATCACATCAAATTTAATTCATCAGTTCAAACTTTATGCTTAACAGAGTTTAGCCTTTTAATTCTTATACAAAATTCAAGGAATAAACCTCGTTAACTTTAATTCATCTGTTCAAACTTTGTAATCAACAGAATTAAATCTATTCACCCATGGGGAAATTTATTAAATAAAGCATGCCAAATTCAATTCTTCTGTTCATGCTTTATATTCAACAAAGTTAAAACTTTTAATCATTGGGAAAATACAAGGAATAAACCAAGTTAAATTTAATATATCAGTTCAAGCTTTATACTCAACGGAGTTAAACCTTTTGGTCCTTAGGAAAATTCAATGAATAAAATGTGTCAAATTTAATTCCTGTATTTAAACTTTGTAAAGCAACAGAGTTGAAGCTATTTATACTTGGGAAGAGTCACTGAATAAACCATGTTCAGTTTAATTCATTTGTTCAAAATTTGTAATCAGCAGATGTTAACCTTTTAGTATTTCTGAAAATTCAAGTCAAAATTTAATTCATCTCTTCAAACTTTGTAATCCATATAGTAAAAACTATTCATGCTTGGGAAAATTCAAGGAATAAACTTGTCACGATTTATTTATTGAATTTCCCTAAGATCTAAAAGGTTTAACTCTGTTGAGTATAAAGTTTGAACTGATGAATTAAATTTGACATAGTATTGTCATTCAATTTTTCTAAGGAGTAAAAGGTTTAACTTTGTTGCGTATAAAGTTTGAACTGATGAATTAAATTTGATATGGTTTATTCAGGGAATTTCCTCAAAAATTAACGCATGAATTAAATTTGATATGGTTTGTTCCTTAAAAGTTACTTAGGACTATAAAGTTTAATTCTGTTCAATATAAATTTTGAACTGCTAAACTAAATTTGAGACGGTCTATTCTCATCTTTTTTCTTAGTTCGTGACCAGTAGAATAATCATTATTTGATTTTGGAGTGATACACAATTTTTACTACGGTTTCCTCTGTAGGCTCAATATACGTTTTGATATTGATTTTATATGGTTCATTGATTATATCTGTTGGTATACGGCCAAAGGTAGTAATAGTGTTCACATGCGCTTTGTTTTCCATCAATTCATCATTATACACCGTTGTTATATTGTATGCCAACGCTCTTTTTATTCTGGTTTCGATTTCACTGTCTATTACCAAATTATTTTTACAGTGGTAACAGTTCTGGCACGTAGACAATATATGGTTTATGACATTAGTAAAGCAGCATGCCTTTCTTCTTTTGACCTTCCTTTGAATGCTAATATCTGAAAGCTGTCGATAGAGTTTATCACTGGGTAACGTGTTGCCGCAAGCACTAGCAAGAAGATGCCCCTTCTTATCAACCATTATTTTTATGTTTCCATTCTCTTTGAACACTATCATCTCTGGAAATGATCCTCTCGCATATCCACCATCATTATTTGTCCATTTCGAACAATTCGTCTTCACTTTTTTTAAATATGATACAAGTGTTCATCCTTCAAATATACAAAAAAATACTTATTGAAAATATACAATAAACTATCTAGTGTCGATGAGCAGCCATAGAGCATCACTAGGACAGCGAATAAGTAAAAAATTTTCAGGACGTTTTGTAGCCTATAGCGATGAATAAATTACGTCCTGTTTGTAGTTATTAGGCCTCCCCTATGGCGTTCCCACACCTTGGCAAACCAACTGCCAAGACCACAGCCTGACAATAATGAAAGACCTTTGCAATAGTCCTTTTCCATGAACCATTGGTCTTGGATCAAGAGTAGCAACATAGCAATCAATATTGGGATAAACGAATGCCATCTTCATTTTTTTTAATATGATGCAAGTGTTTATCCTTCTAATGTCCAAAAATACTGATTGAAAATATATAATAAACTATGTGTTGTCGATTAGTAGCCATAGAGTACCACTGATACAGCCAAATAAATAAAATAATAATAAAAAAGTTGAATAATTTTCTAAGTCCAAGAAATTCCAGGTAAAAAAAATTAAAGTGTTACTACAAACATTATTTTTCTAGTGGTAAAAATCACGAGTAACATATCTATATCATTTTCATTTTGTATTTCAAAAATACTAAATGCATTATTTTGTTTTAAGCATATTTCATGTCATTTTTAAGACATGTAAAACATTTGAAAGAAAATTTATATGTTAAAAAATATAAAAAATTAATGTTAAAAAAAGGTAAAAAATACAATTGGACTTAAAAAAAATGTGTAAAAAATAGGGGGGCCAGAAAGTTGGAGGTGGGGGTATTGGGGTCCTTGGAGGTGGGGTCCTTGATGACTGTGCTCCTTGATGGCTGAGGTCCTTGGCGGTTAGGGTCCTTGAGGGTTGTGGTCATTGGTGGTTTAAATCCATAACCACCTCCCTACTTTATTTCTAAGGATTTTACTTGATTTCTAAGGATTGGTCTGGATTTCTATATTAAAATTCTTTTCTAGGCGCCTAAGACTTTATTACTTGTGTATTATACTTATGTATTATGACAGTAGTTAGGCCATAATACATTTAAGGACATGCCCTCCCTTTTTCCCAGGACATGCCCTCCCTTTTCCCTTAGAATTTCTAGGATATGCCCTCTGACGTCAAGACAGCCATAGGCAAAATAGCATTGGATTTCTAGGACTTTCCATCTGACGTCACAGCACCCCTATCAAGATTTCTACGACAGCCCAGGCAAGATTCCCGTCAGAGCCCTTCTTCCAGGCTGGATTTCTACCGGAGTCCTCTGACGTCACAGTATGCATAGGAAAAAAGGATTAGATTTCTATGACAACCCTTTGATGTCACGGCAAACTTGTTTCTAGCTGGCAAGATTCTTACCCCTGGCAAAATTCCTATCCCTGACAAGAGTCCTGGGTTTTTCAATTACTTGTAATGTGGTTGGTATAATACACATGTAATAATAACAGGGAGATTAATAGAGGATTTCTGGAAGTCGGATAAGTGAAGTTCCTAGCCCCTTGCACCTGTACAATGCGGTCAGCTGTTTCTACCAGAGCCCTCTGAGGTCACGGCAGCAATATGGGAAATAGTATTGGATTTCTGTGACATGCATTTTGACTTGAAGATACACACTCCTTTTCCGAGCACGCCTTGTTTCTAGGCACTATTACACGTCCAAACATGCCCTCCCCAGGTGGTAAAAGCCATTTTATTGATCGAAAGTCAGTTTCTTTTTACAGGTGAAAGAGGAGTGTCAGGATTAAAATGAATAAATTGGACAGACTGAAACTTTTAGGTAATCTTGTTACTTTCGAGAAATGGTTAATTTTAGATGATAATTTTCAAAGATTTTTGGTGCAGAAGAAAATCCTCACTAAGAGGATGATTGATAATATAATGAGAAATGAGTCTCCATCGCTGGACTATTGCCTGAGACTTATGTGTCGTAGTCCCCAGGCTTTTACTCAATTTATAGGTATATTGATTGAGAAAAAAAACAAAATGATATTGCATATCGGTTTGAAGATTACACAGAGTTTCAGTTACTCCTCCCATTCCTCTAGTGACTCGATAAGTTAAAACCGATAGCAAAGAACATTCATTGACGTCGAGTCAGTGTATTTTTGGAAGTGACATAGTCAACATCGAAAAATGTTCTACTCATGCCCATTATGCTTGTATACTTTGGGCAGCTGGTCTTCGTATGAGAATTGTAGTTTTGCTGATGACTATAATGAAAAGTGTAAATTATGCAATCCGTATAAATTACATAGAGGATATGCAGTGCAAATTAAAGAATGTAATTCATGTCTTGAAGAGATTTGTGACTCTCATTATAGACGATTATTATGTTCCAACTGTCACTATGATAAATGCGATCAATAGGAAAGCACTTACCCTGGTCTAATTGTGAAAATATTGTTACTGCTTTAAACTGTTTTGGGAAGAAGAACCAGGTCTACGCTTCAATTGCTGGATTAACAAAAGAGTCTGATTTTTACGAAACCGCTCTGAAGATACTGGCTACTTTGATTATAAACCTACAGACTTTTATTTTGCTGTTAAAGAAAGTGATTCTTCATATGAGAATTTTGTATGCGATATTGCTTCAAATAAGCAAATTGGAACTTTATATATATATATATATATATATATATATATATATATATATATATATATATATATATATATATATATATATATATATATATATATATATATATATATATATATATATATATATATATATATATATATATATATATATATATATATATATATATATATATATATATATATATATATATATATATATATATATATATATATATATATATATATATATATATATATATATCTCTCTCTATCACTCTCTCTCTCTCTCTATATATATATATATATATATATATATATATATATATATATATATATATATATATATATATATATATATATATATATATATTTATATATATATATATATATATATATATATATATATATATATATATATGCAATTTTATAATATGAATCAAAGTAGTATTATTGACTTTAAAAAGAGAATAAATGAAGATGAAGTTACACTATATTGTAGAAAATGTGACCCTGATTTTGCACATCAAGATGAATACAATTTGAATCCTGATGAGCTGTCACCACTTACTGGTAGAAGAATAAATCTAAAAGGGACACAGTGTTTTGTATATATACAAATTTTATAAACAAATTTACATACATTTTTAAAGCATTTAAATTTTAGGACACCGAAATTTATATTATAGAGGTAGGAAATGGTATTTACAACTAGAAAGTCGTTCAACCGAGGATTGTCTCCACAAATTTTGAGGAATTCCATGTAAGTATCCACGACTTATAAAAATACATAATAAAGCATGAAATAAAATATATAATAGAGCATGAAAACCACAGCTATTCGTTGATAGATCTTGTATCTGCTTCCAATTTGGAATAATATATTTTCCACTCTGCTGAAGAAAATTTTACTATGAGGTATATAGAATGTATACGGTAGTCCAAGCGGGTCGAAAAATTCTGTATTGCTTCTTATTTGAAAGATGCATAGCCAATGCCCCGTCTTTACCGTTGATGGACTGCTATTACAATAATAATGGTATTGTCAACATGTTAAATAGGCTGTAAGAAATATGAATGTATGCAATAGGATTTATGTTTCGACATATATGGGTCCATATTGTACACCCTGATTATTTGATTCGTGTTCATAGCACCAAGTCTAATAAAAAACTGCCGTCAGGTGTAATTTCCCACTAGGTTTTAAATTTATTTAGCGAGATTAATGTAATACTTTCCTCCAATGGTTTGGCAAAGGTACACTCTAATCGCATATTTCTCGACCGGACAATACTCATATCTTGAGTACCAGACAAATCCAATACAATAATGCCATGAGTTTTCGCAAACATTTCATCGGTTATACTATTTTCGAATAATTGAGAATCTTGATTTAGGAATTGCATTGTCCATTCATAGAGGGTCTCGTAGGATTTATCAAAGAATCAATCTTAGAACGGGATTCCATTTACTTTACACACAAGTGATGAAAGTCCAAACAGTTCAAATTTATGCGGGGAATTTGTCCATGATCCAACAGCACTAGAACTTTTTACAAACAACAATACTAATTTTGAAGTAATTTTCCTATTGATAAATGACGATTCTGTATAGATACGCGTACCTGTACAATATGACGTTGATTCGCAATTGTATGGTTGTTGAATAACTTTCTAAGTCCAAGATATTCCAAGTAAAACAAAATTAAAGTGTTACTATAAACATTACTTTTTTAATAGAAAAAATCACGAGATACATATCTATATCATTTTCAGTTTGTATTTCGAAAATATTAAATGCATTTTTTTTGTTTTAAGCATATTTCATGTCATTTTAATACATGTAAAAAAAAGTTGGAAAAAAATTTCTATGTTAAAAAAATAAAAAATAAATGTTAAAAAGAAGTAAAAAAAGAATTGGACTTCTAAAAGAGTGAAAATAGGGGGGCCAAAAAGTTGGAGGTGGGGGTATTGGGGCCCTTGAAGGTGGGGTCCTTGATGGTTGTGGTCCTTGATGTTTGAGGTCATTGGTGGTTTAAATCCATAAATACCTCACTGCTTGATTTCTAAGGATTTTACTTGATTTCTAAGGATTATTCAGGATTTCTATATTAAAATTCTTTTCTGGGCGCCTACGACTTTATTACTTTTGTACTTGTGAATTATACTTATAATTATGGCAGTAGTGAGGCAATAATACATTTAAGGAAATGCCCTCCCTTTTTCCCTGAACATGCCCTCCCTCTTCTCATAGACTTTTTAGGAAATGCCCTCTGATGTCACGGCAGCCATAGGCAAAATAGTACTGGATTTCTAGGAATTGCCCTCCGAGATCACAAAACCCTATCAAAATTTCTATGACAGCCTTGGCAAGATTCTCGTTAGAGCCCTTTTTCTTCGCTGGATTTCTACCGGAGCCCTCTGAAGTCACAGCATGCATAAAAAAAATAGGATTGGATTTCTATGACAGCCCTCTGGCGTCACGGCACACTTGTTTCTAGCTGGTAAGATTCCCACCCCTGGCAAAAATCCTACCCCTGACAAGAGTCCTGGGTTTTTCAATTACTTGGAATATGGTCGGTATAATACACATGTAGTAATAACAGGGAGATTAATAGGGGATTTCTGGAAGTCAGATAAGTGAAGTTCCTAGTCCCTCGCACCTGTACAATGCGGTCAGCTGTTTCTACCGGAGCCCTCTGATGTCACGGCAGCAATAAGGAAATAGTGTTGGATTTCTGTGACATGCCCTATGACGTGACGGTACACACCCCTTTTCCGAGCACGCCTTGTTTCTAGGCACTTGTACATGTCCAAATATGCCCTCCCCAGGTGGTATAATCCATTCGAGAGTCAATCTCTTTTTACTGGTGAGAGAGGAGTGTCAGAAATGAATGAAGTGGACAGACTGAAAATTTTAGGTAATCTTGTTACTTTGGAGAAATGGTTAATTTTGGATGATAATTTTCAAAGAACATCGTTACAGAAGAAAATCTTCACTAAGAGGATGATTGGTAATATAATGAGAAATGAGTCTCCACCACTGAACTATTGCCTGAGACTTAGGTGCTGTGGTCCCCAGGCTTTCACTTAATTTATTGATATATTGATTGAGATAAAACAAAATGATATTACACATCTGTTTGAATATTGCACAGAGTTTCAGTTACTCCTCCCATTCCTCTAGTGACTCGATAAGTTAAAACCGATAGCAAAGAACATTATTGACCCCGAGTCAGTAGGTTTTTGGAAGTGACATAGTCAACATCGAAAAATGTTTTACACACGCCCATTATCCTTGTATACTTTGGGCAGCTGGTATTCCTGTGATTATTGTACTTTTGCTGATGACTATAATGAAAAGCGTAAATTATGCAATCTGGGTAAATTGCATAGAGCATATGCAGTGCAAATTAAAGACTGTAATTCCTGTCTTGAAGAGATTTGTGACTCTCATAATAGAGGAGTCTTATGCTCCAATTGTCACTAAGATAAAAGAGATCAATGGGAAAATACTTACCCTGGTCTGATTGCGAAAAAACCTAAAAGAGATTTCAGTTTTTTTTTTAAGAGACTGGTATCGTCACGGCTTTAAGCTGTTTTGGGAAGAAGAACCTGGTCTACCTTTCATTTGCTGGAATAATAAAAGAGTCCGGTTCTTACGACACCGCTGTGAACATACTGGCTACTTTGATTTTAAACCTACAGACATTTATTTGGCTGTTACAAAAAGTGATTCTTCATATGAGAATTTTCTATGCGATATTGCTTCAAATAAGCAAATTCAAACTTTAAATATATATATATATATATATATATATATATATATATATATATATATATATATATATATATATATATATATATATATATATATATATATATATATATATATATATATATATATATATATATATATATATATATATATATATATATATATATATATATATATATATATATATATATATATATATATATATATATATATATATATATATCAATTTTATAATATGAATCATAGTGTAATTGACTTTAAAAAGAGAGTAAATGAAGATGAAGTTACACTATATTGTAGAAAATGAGACCCTGATTTTGCACATCAAGATGAATACAAGTTTAATCCTGACGATCTACTGCCACTTATTGTTTCTTATGATTACCCATATGTAGAAGAAGAAATCTAAAGAGGACACAGTGTTTTGTATATATATAAATTTTATTAATAAACCAACTTATATACATTTTTAACGAATTTCACTTTTAGGGCACCAAAATTTATTTTATAAAGGTAGTAAAGAGTATTTTCAAATAGAAAGTCGTTCATTCGAGGATTGTCGCCATAAATCTTGAGGGTTTCCATGTCAGTATATCCACGACTTAGAAAAATGAAATATATAGGGCATGAAAACCAAAAGCTTTTTGTTTATAGATCTTGTACTTGCTTCCGATTTTGAATAATAGATTTTCCGCTCTGCTTAAGAAAATTTTTAGTATGAGGTGTCTAAAATGTATACGGTAGTCCAAACGGGTCAAACAATTCTATATTGCTTCTTGTTTGAAAGATGCATAACCAATGCCCCGTCTGTACCGTTTAGGAACTGCTATTAAAAATAATAATGGTATTGTCAACGTAATGAATATGCTCTAAGAAATATGTAGGTATGTAATAGGATTTATACTTGGACATGTAAGGGTCAATATTGAATAGCCTGATTATTTGATTTCCCAATAGGTTTCAAATTGATTTAGCGAGATTAATGCAATACTTTCCTCCAAGGGTTTGGCAAATGTACACTCTAACAGCCTATTCCCCGACCGGACAATGCTCATATCTTGAGTACCAGACAAATCCAATAAAATAATGCCATGAGTTTTCGAAAACATTTCTCCGGTTATGCCATGTTCGAATAATTGAGAATCTCGATTTAGGGATTGCATTGTCAATTCATAGAGGGTCTTGTAGGATTTATCAAAGGACAAATTGTAGACAAGAATTCCATTTACTTTACATACAAGCAATGAAAGTCCGAACAGTTCAAATTTATGTGGGAAATCTGTCCATGATCCAATAGCACTAGCACTTTTTACAAATGCCAAAGCTAATTATGAAGGAATAAATGACGATTCGGTATAGATACGTGTACCTGTAGCAATATGATGTTGATTCGTGATTGTATGAGGCACGAGCAATTTGATACTATTTCCAGCAGCTCTTAACTTTTTAATTGCCAAAGCAGGAAAACCCATAACTTGTTGTTTTCGTACAGGAAGTATTGCCCATGGGGGTTACATCGGATGCAGCGCCCAATACTTTTCACATAATATGGTTGGATGGTGCAAGTTGTAAATTTATATCAATCTTTATATTAGGAGGCAATCATTGAGGTATATTAAATATCTCATGATTTAGTTTCCACACTAAATATAAATCTTCAGTTGTCGCCTCTCTAAGAATATTGGTAGTGTCAGTATCTTTTTATACTCATAACGCAATGCTTGTCCCCTCAACTACTTATAGAAAACTGGAGTCATCAACATGATTTGTATATTACTTGCATAATTTGAAAGATTATTGCTCGTGCTCACCAGTGTTCCATTTATGTAGACATTTATTTGTCAAAATAAATTTATTAGTACACAATTTTCGTAGGATAACCCCTCAGCTGCAAATGATTTTTCAATGTTAGATTTTTTAGCGATGACATTTAAATCTATAAAGGCCGAATTCAAATCGATAAAGTAATATTCACTGGAATAAAAATGACCGTGAACATTTTAAGAGAGAGGTTGTTCTGGATAAAATTGTTCATAGTATCCATGTTTTACACTGACATCTACATTTTCCGCATTGAAAAGATTTAGAGATGAGGTGACTAAAGGGTTAGAAACTGTATCTGATAGATATGCCATTTTTTCTAGGAAAAGAAATCCTTTTAGGATCTTTTTGTTTTCTTTGATGCTTTACGCTTCCGGACTTACTTGAGACTAATGAGTGGTGTGGTAGCCTTTTTAAACCTTTTCCACGTTGTTTAAATCGATCACCAAGGGATTGCGTGCTCAATCTGAGGTTTAGCGAAACACTTTCTTGAATATCTGTCCCAGAGCCCCAATCATGTAATGTAGAGGACGCAAAGTCCACTGCAACCGGTGCAGTATATTTTCTAGCCAAGGATAGTACAGAGCAAAAAAGCTTAGCAAACAGACGGCCAAGACAGTACCCGGACACTGACGAAGGGCCCCTATAACAGTCCATTCAATGGCCCAACTACCGTGGTCCAAGAATAGCAACATAGCAATCATTATCAGGACATACAAACTGAGTTCTATTATCCAGTTCACTGAATGGGTCAGAAATGACATGTAATTACAGCCAAACCTTTTGTTATTGCTAGAGGATCACCCGATTCCCTTCTTAATGTTAACTGACTGAGCTCCAAATACGAAGTAATGACTGGAGCAAATAACATGCGAAGTAATGACTGGAATTGAAGGTGCTTTATATTGTAGTGATGAATATGGTCATTAGATGTTTTTCGTTCAAGAACACGTAAGAGGGGAACATTGGTATTACCAACTCTTGACCTCTCGACAAAGGAAGGGTTAAGAAATATACAAATGTCCGAGAAGAAGGCGGGTGGATACTCTGCGAAAATGACACGATTCAAACCACTAGCATTTTCTGCACTTTTACCTTTGAATACATTATGTTTAAAACCAAGAACTTCTCTTAGATTATCGTTGCGAATAACCTTTTCATTTTCAATGGTTGAACTAATGTAGATTTTGCCCTCTTCCTTTGAATAGTTGAATCGAAAGGCACCATTTTTACGATATAATTTTTTTTTGTTGATACCACAGCACAAATTGCTCATAGTCCCAAACTCCTTATATGATTGTTTGACAAAGCGGTATTCAAATAAATTCCTATTCTCAATTGCATATTGATTGTTAACGATTGGCCAATCGAATGGTCTAATTTGTATATCATATGTACGATCCTTTCTTAGGATATCATATGTATATTTAAGAATACAATCTAAAAGAGCAACTTCATATCTTCCATGAAATTTAATGGCAGGGCAAAATTTTGTCCAAAAATCGCTCGTTTTATTCAAATCGTCATAAAGAGGATCAGAAATAATTGGACATGAATGTCACATAAAAACCTTCAGACATTATGAACAGCAGGTATCCACGAATCTAAATCGGAGTTGTATCATAGCCGGCGAACAAGCAACTTTCACCTTCCATTATGAGTACGAGTTATTCCTACCTTTTCAATTTGATAGATTTCACTATTTCCAACTTTTTGTAATTCATACTCATAAAAACCACCAATAATCTCTTCATCTTTCATATCACGAAGCCTGTTTTGCCAGACATGGACGGTTGGCAAAGAAATGATCTAAATGGTGTTTTAAATTGTTAAATACTTCTCCAATGTCAAAATGCAACTAACCAAACCTAACCTCAATCTGTTGAATATATATTCAAAATAAATAGAATACATGGCTCCTTTAACTCACATATATTTATAGAGCATCATAAAATTATATATTTACAATAAATATTTTCAAAAACATTAAGAGGCGGCCAGCGAGTGGGCCAGCACCCGTGGTGGCAGTGGCAAGATAAAATAAAAACTTAATAAACACTTGAAAATGACCGCTTTGCGCAACGAAAGAATTATAAATATAAATGACTAGATAAAAAGGCAATGCTGAGCTGGCGAAGGGAAAAACATCCCTCCCCCCCCCAGACGGCCCTCCTCCCCCCTCTCACAACTGTAGAGCTATCTCCAGACCGATTTGTTTCCTATAATTTACACATTCAACTCGATCTGAAGTAAGGTGATGGTCATGTGGAAGTACTTTCACACCACCTTCGAGTACATAGACTTTGTCCGATGTGGTGGATATGGCATTTTTCAACCCGAACTGTATAGTTTTTAATATTATAAAGAGCGAACGGCCATGACACTCGCTCTTCGAACTAAATTATTTTCTATACAGTTCTTATAAACACTTATGGTGACATTTTTCCTTTACATAGTATGATCGAACCCCTTGCAGACTGTTTTGGTAGTCTCATTGTGTATTTCCACGCAGTACACGTTTGGACCGGGAAACACACCATGCGATACGAAGTTGCTCTCCGTATCTGATTTTAATTTCAACAATTGATTCGGGGCCTGGTTTTCAACCAGCTCCGAATATAGTAACTCCTCCCAGTGTGTATAATCCATCCGAGAGCTAATGTACTCTCCATTTTCAAATCATGTAAGAGATTATCTGTTTTAATTTACAACAGGAGTGAATCGGCAATGTCTTTTGTTTAATTTGTTTAATGTTTTTGTTTAATTCTATATTTATCTTTTTACTCTGTAAAAGGACCATATTGGAGTCTATGGTCGTTAATGATTTAAAGTTTTGATCCGCAATGATACTGGCACATTCTTTTGGGTTAGTTTCAACGTCACAACGACGCCTGTTACGCAAACTCTCACACATCTTATTTGGTAGGATTTATGAGGCAAGATTTCCTCTTATGAGGTAAGATTTCGTAAGATTATTAGGTCTCAGGCCGAATTTAAAATGTGTTTAAAGATTTATTTTTCGACCTTTGTTTTCGCTTGAGACCACTTGTTGACAAGAGTGTCAACAAACTTCTTCATGTAAGGTTTCTGGTCAAACTGGAGGGCTCTATGAATCTTTGTGAGATTGAACCCGTTTGCTAGCATTCACCGCAAAAGAACGTGATGTACCAAAATATTCCATTTCGGCTCAAGGTCGGCAATAAGTTTTGTTTTGAATGTTTCCAGTTCATGTTTTTATTCTCTACCAAAGGTAAATCGTAGGGACTTAAAGAGTCCCTGGGCACCGGTCTATTGATGCAAGGGAAAAAAAAGTTTTTTACCGAGCCATGAAGTTCCAGGGGTATTTCACCGTCAATTTCGAAAAACCATTCCTGTGGTCAATTTTACTTAACAGTGTGAATATTTGGGAAGTCTGGAGCAGAAATATTGTTAAGCCATTGGTATTTCCCATATGGCAAATATAAGTTAGACATTTCCAACGGATAAAGGGAATTCATATCCATGAAAATTGTGTCAGACTTTTCACCGGTGCGATGTCAAGTCTGGTCGGTTCAAGGATACGATCCCCATGAAAAACATACCCTCCCCGCATGGATCTCTCTATAAACAGGTGCTGATCTACCTCAGTGATCAGACCTATTTCTGCTTCACTGATTTCAGGAAGTAAATACATCACCAGATGAGGAGTGGAAAAATAATAGCCCAAATTAATCATAAATATTATCCATGTTTTTACAGACGATATCCAACAACGTCAATACATCACTTGATAGTTACATTTTACAGTAATCCCACCCATTGTTTCACCCTCCCTTTGTCCAAACCTTCTTGGCACATTCATAATCGGTAGTGGTGCATTGATGATCGCGAAGTGAATCATAAAACTCTTCGATGGGAGTTAATTCTTCCTCACTTACCTTCGAGGCGGAGCCGTAATACTCGTATGGGTATATGCCCTTACATATTAATACATCATACAGTTCCTCATCTGGAAAGTGCTGTTTAAGGAGGGGAAAACTATTAAATTAGTTAATTCTTTTTACTTTAATCAATTGCCTTGAAGATTTGGGGAAAAACCAAAGGAATCAAGGAAACAGATTTTATTCAAGTACGCTTTACCATTATCAATTGCTTACCATTTAAATCCTACGACTAGCAACTTTTCAGAGGATTTTGGTATGATGCTATATGAAAAAGAACAATTTATCCATACCCCATGTACAACTTCACCTTTCTGCAATCATGCTAATGCTGGTAGTATAAATTTAAAATTGTAGTTGGAAGTGTGAATGTAAAACCGGTAAAGCGTGTTGCTGTATTACATTTAAATCAAACGAATTCTCAGCAACCCCCCCGAAAGTTATTCCCCATTGATGAAATTTACTGCCATAAATGATCATAATCGTGGGCTTTCGCATCACAACTCATTAATTTTTTGGCAAAACAAACAAGTTTTTTTGTTTTCAATAGCTAACTCGTCTTCTAGTGATAGATTCATTGGAAAGTGTGTATGACGCAGCCGTGAAACTGCCTCACTTGCTGCTTTAATAAGAGCAACCATAGCTGTGCCAATACAATCTTATGCACCCAACGTCTCAACAAACTCTACCAATTGCATGGTATTACTTCAATCTCTTCGCAAATGCGCAAAAGAGATCACAATGGCTTCATGTTTTTCACACATTTCAAATTTGACGGATTCGACCCATCCGTGAGCACAGCCTCAATGTCCAATGATATATTGTAGCTCTGCAACAGTGTGTTCTGAAATCTTTTTAACCGCAAGGTGACAATGTCCCATGAAACCGTTTCCACAGACTGGTACCCATGACACTTGCAGTGTCCCTAATGATGACTTAATTTTAATTCTGTACGGAATCTTGAAAGACACATTGGGCAGTAGTAGCATGTACCGTTCCCGCTTTACCCTCAGTTAAAACCCTGCTAATATGTGAAATCGGAAAAAATGTCCAATTGATTCAGGATCTTTGGCAGGTTCGTAAAGAAGCCATACCCAGTGTTTTACTGATTCAATGGACGGTAAACTTACGGAATATATTCCACCCTTTTTATCATTAAGTTCCCCTTCTTTATATTCTTCGTCAAACTGTAAAACTGTAGTCTAACTTTTAAATGTTCATTTGCCTTTCAAAAATGTCAATCCCCTTAAGTGTTATTGGATATTGTCCCATTAAACTATTAAAATCTACTTAAAGAAATTCAGACCGTTCTTCACCGCCATTTACTGCCGAATCGTCCAGCATTGTCTTACTAACAGCATCCCTCTCGGGCTTATGTCCCACCACAAGCACTGAATATTTGAAATACTCCGAGCCCCTGTCGAAACGAAAGTGGCGTACACCTCTATACCCCTTTAAGTTTGTATTATATTTTTTAAAGTTAGCTTGTCCGATCCCCCTCCCGCCTCTCAAAACAAACTCCTTTCTTAATTTAGTAATATTAAGCTCTAATTTTTCAATAAATAAAACCGATAATCCACTCACATTCTCATTTTAACTCTCCATCATATTAAAAATTTCACCCACCAAATTCAAAAACACACCCTCAAAATTATGCAAGTCTGGATGCAACTTCTGCATTCTTGTCTGTATATAATGCTCGCGCAAAAAAAACTAACTTGCATTTAAAAAAATGATTTTAAACGTGATGGATGCTTTTATTGAATCTCGTCCTCCCGCCTCCAACATAAGCTTTTCGAGAAGTGCCTGAATCATGCTGCCACAGGAGTGTGCGCGGTGTATAGGATCCGTGTGAATACTACCACTTGATAGGGAATTGAATGGATCACCAAACTTGGCCCTATACACGTGAATGTTGCGCAAAGCGCTATCAGATAAATAAAGATTAGGCGGCACTAGGGGCGAGCCATCTCCTCTTTGCTCCCCTAATTTATTGTCCATGGGGGGTGTTGTCTTGACCCCACTGGATGGCACTTGTTTTACCAATTCGTATTCAATATCGAGGCCGAGAACCCTCACAAAACTGTCTAAATTAAACTTAGTGGGAGCCAGACTAGCCGGACTCGCCCCCGCAGTTACACCTCCCTAGCGTTTACTAGTCTCCGGGACCTGTTCCATGTTTATAAGAGATTCTATATCCTCGTAGAGGTTGTAGGTCCCAGTTGTAGGTGTTTTGTCAAACTAAAAGAATATTAAGAGCATATTAGCTCATTAGAACACGTTGGCCTTATGAAAAAGAGAGAATGAGTATAGAATGCATCATTGTATCATGGTTACCGTGAGTCCTTCAAGTCATAGAACCTTACTACTCATTGAAATGTTTCATTAAATTATGGGTTCCATGCACCCTTGAACTCACAGACCCCCAGTACTAATTGGAAAGTATCATTGTATTATGGGTACCATGACCCCTTGAACTCATAAACCCTTACTAGTCATTGTATTATGGGTACCATGTATTATGAAGCATTGAAAGGTATTTCCACACTACTATGTCCAAACTACAGCCAATAAATGTTACAAGGCTCTAAAAGATCATTTTTGGTTGAATTGAAAACTTGGAACTCCTAACTAGCAGTTAAGAATTTAAAAGCTTATGTTTCAAAGAGTCTTACCAAGGGGGAATTCGGCTCTGGGCATTTGGCAATAAAGGCATTGGCCCATGCCAACAATTCCTCGGAGGCTTCCTCGGCTGCTTCAACCCTTTCACTAATGAATTGAGTAATTAATTGGTCGACCTCGGTCTAGAAAAGGCAAAATTTTTTGGTATGAATGGAACTAGCAGGGGATCATATCTCCCTAAACTCTTCGAGTCATATTCTTAACTATTTCCTGATAATGAATGTCCCCATTTTCCCATTATTAGGAACCCTGAAATAACCTTCTTAGCGAATAACCCTTTTAATGTCTCTGAGACACAAAAAAAATAGTTATATTAGCATGAAAAATGATTAAAAACAGTCTTATTTACTTATTTCTGAGGGGGCCGAGTCTCTTGAAACTGGGAGGGGGGTTCAAATAAGCAGACACTGAAAGATTAGAAAGGAATGCAAAATGACATCATTTATGGGGGGAGCGTTAATAAGTAGACACTTAAACATTAGAAAAAGTGGTTTCCTTTACAAGTAAAAAAATGATATCATTAGAGTGAAGTGGTTAAGAACAACATTATTTTACTTATTTATCTTGGGTAGATCCTTTTAAAACTAGGGGGGAATTTAACCTGACACTTCAATATTCTTGCAAAAAGGTCAAATATAAAAAGAGTAAGCTCTTAAATGAATAAAAGAAATTAGAATAAAAAGCTGACAATGTTTCTGACAAGTGAGAAATTGTCCTAAAATGTTGAATAGAGCCTTATTTAGAGTCCTTCAAAACTAAGGATGGAGGACTAACATGTAGGTTAGTCCATTAATATTCTAGGGACAAGCCATAAATATTGATAAACCTAACGAGTAAGCACTTATTAGCGTAAAAGTATCCTTCAAAGCCTGAAAAATGTCAATATGTTGTGAGGGGGTCTGAGTCTATTAAACTACGGGGGGGGGCTTAAATAATCTGAAAAGTCAAAAGTAGGCACTTAAAGATTAGAAAATAGCGAGAAAATGCCATTAGTAGACTGAGAATATAAAAGACATCATTATTAATTTGATAAGAAAGTAATAAAAGCCTCTGTGACAGGTAAAAATTAGCTTTTATTAGGTTGAAAAAATATACTCATATCTTGAGGTTCCGTCGATAGGGCAGCGTCAATATCTTGGACGGTTGTCAGAGGTAGGGGTATGACATGAGTGGAGTCACAGCGCTGCATAGATTACCCTGGGTCGTCACGGACTTGCGTAGGTGGAACGGTGGAGCTCACCTTCATAGGAGCGACCACCCACTCTCTTTTTAGCTTCCTGACAGCCGGGGCAGCGATTTCAAATGAGGCTGCGGTATTCGAAGGCAGTGCAGCTTGCTGGCGGGAACCTTGAGTGGGGTCATGGCCTTGTACAGAAACGTTATGTTATTGCACAGATTGGACTGCGGGTTGCGCTTGCAGCGCTGGTCTTGAAGGGGGAGCATATTTAATGACTGATGGCCTTGCGACTTGCACTAGATTTGGCTCAGTGCTAGGTCTCTTACTTGGAGGACGGAGAGAATGGAAATTGTAGAAGACAAGACAGAATTTAGTATAAAATAGCGTCCCCCTTCTACAGAAGAAAACAAACTTAAAATAAATTAGTGCCCCCTTCTAGAAACCCCCTACAGCAGCCCCAGAAACCAGAATCTTTTTTGCTATTGCTATTCAAACCCTGTTAAGCTTTTAAATAGGTCAATCCTATTCAAGAAACAAAAAAGTAAGCTTAGAAATGAAACATTTTTATTATACAACTTGTGAGAAATAAACCCGACAGTCAGTAACCATAGAATAGAAATAACCTTTCCTATTTTTACCATTTAAGAGCAAAAAAGAGCTAAGGTGTACTTAAAGCTTTAAAAAACTAGCATTATTCCTCTAGGCCCAAAAGGGCATCAAATCCGGGCCAATAATTTGAAATAATTTAGATCATTTAAATAGCTATAAAAAACTAGATTTTTTGTCTATACTTAGGATGGAAATAAATGTTTTTTTTTATGTTCCGCATGCTCCTGTTAGAGCCCCCGCCATTTACATAATTTCGCAAAACCCTAAAATAAGACTAATCATATAAAATGATTCGCTCCTGTAAAATCTATTATGTGACAATTTTGCCGAGGAAATAGCCTCCTAGGACCTTCATGAAGAAACCAAGCACCAGAATTTGCGAAAAGTAATAACTAGGTTGATTGAAAATGGATCATCCCCGTCAGGTATAACTGACAGCAAGCCAGTCCCTCTCCAAGAGAGATTAATTGTTTACAACGCAAAGCCTCTCACACATGTTTTTAGTTTGAGCCATAAGAGACAAGAGTCAAATTTCACAGATTCCTGCTTCTAAAGCACGAGGGTGAAAACTCACCTTAATTCCGTAAAACGAAAGGTATGAACAAAAAGAATGATTTCTTTGATAGGATACATTGGTAACGAATGGATGGGAGATGTATTTTTACCCAGCGAAAAGAGGGTATTTTATGCTTTAAAACTAGTATAAACAGAGCATAGTGGAAGTATTTTTTTTGGTGGGGGAGGGGGGATACTACAAAAAGGCACTTACTTCATTGTAGGAATTGTGACGTTAGAGGGCATGTTCTAGAAATTCAATGGGAAAAGGAAGGACATGTCCTTAAATGTATTGAATGAATGAATGAAAGAATTTTATTAATGACCTGTCTTACAATAAACAGAAAAAGACAGAGCACAAACTAGAAAATTTGTCTACAGAGCACAAACTCGCCACTTATGGCAACCACAACGAAGAAGTGAATCTAGGTTAATCGAAATAATTGACTTCTGAAAAGATGGCATATTATAATCCTATTCTAACCTTTATATAATTTTTGCGGGAGTCACCATTCCCTCAGACTTACCTTTAGTTTGTAAGTAATTAAAATTTCAACCCTTTACCAGTTTCATTCTATCTAAATAACGAAAAAAATGTATTCTTATTATTATCATTTGGTTTTAGCTAGATATCCTGAGTTAAGACTAAATCTGGTTGCTATGGCATCGATATGTTATACTGAACGAACATCATAATTTGGGCCATTGACCTATATAAATACAGGTGTCAAAAGGTATCTCATTTGCATAATTATTATCTGTATTGTATATCATTTTGGTCGGTTTATATTTTATTCTGGTCCCTTATTGCGATCTAGCGCATTAATGCATTGACCTGTATAAATACAGGTATCAAAAGGTATTCATTTGCATAATTCCTATCTGTATTGTATATCATTTTGGTCGGTTTATATCGTATACTGGTAGGTTTATACGATGTGCCCCCAGTATTGCATATAGCTGTACTACTGATATTCAGCGTCAAATACTTGGATATTTGCCTCAAAATTACATTCGAATAATAGATCACACTATTCGATACGCAAATCTCACGTAAGACACCAGATTCGGATTTTGTACATATATTACAATAACTAAAGCCGTACAAAGCCGAAGTAAACTTTCACCCGGAGAGAGCGTACGTGATAGGTAGAGACATAATGTCAGGGGGATATATCAAAAATTTTTAAGGAGTTCTTGCTATCTGAACCCATAACCTAAACATCTCACTTAACCATAACTATACCTAAAGATCAGCAACCTAAACATCAATACTCAAAATCTCACTTTTGTGATTTGCAATGGAGTATGATATTTTCAAGCTCTCTTTCCAAAAATTCTCCTCCTCACTTATGGCGAATGAACCGAGAAGACAAGCACTGACGTCTCCTGAAACGTTGCCTAGTTACAGTAGTTGGCCTGTAGGGGTTCTATATTTAGCCTGCCCCACTGATATTATTTTGGATTCTCTATAATTCAGCCAATTTTGGAAGCCCCAATATAAAATTTGTAACCATTATTGCAAATGAGTTTTTTTGCATGATTTACTTGGAGGGAAGATTGAGCAGGATAAACAAAAGCTTTTCTAGTAGAGATTTTTGACCACAATACAGCTTCCCACTCCAGAACTCTTCGCCAGACATTTGCCCATATGAACCCCCACCGCACATATCCCTAGCCCTCAGTGCTCGCCACCGCGCAAGATACCATCGATGCCGTTCCTAAGGACACAACTCACCGCCAAAACGTTGCTCATCAACCAATTTCTCACCAGTCAAAAAGAAAAAAATCTGGTTTGTTTGGATTTTTATTCCGAAACTGTCACTGTTTGTCATGTGACTGTAATAAGGCAAAAGACAGTAAGTGCGTATTTGACGAATGGCATTTGGTCGCGTTAAAATTGGTGATAAAAGGCTTTTGAAGTCACTACTCCTTTTTTATACCTACTCTTTTATATATCTCAAACTCGAGACGCGACGACTAACCCGTATTTACGGGTTGATTCAAGACACCGCTGTAGAGAAATACAATGTATAGCGTGGTCTTAATTGCGTATACGATATTTAAAGTGTTGTTTTTGGTTTTTTTTTTGGGAGGGGGGGTACCTAGGTTAGGTGATGTTACATATTTAATATATGCTATGCTTTGCCCTCCATCCCCCCTCTAATGTGCAAATATATAGCCCAAATATGTTTCTAAACCATTATATATTCATCCTATTTTATTTCATTAGCATTAACCAAACTAGTAGTATATAAAAGAGTAGGTATTACATAAGAGTACCCTAATTTTAAATACAAGCTGGAAATTGCAATTTGAGCCAGTTAAAGAAAAGTACAGCATACAACCTTCATAAATAAGTTCTTTTGCCGCGGACACGAATCTTGATTGAAGAGTCGGGATTTGTGCCACCTGTTTAGGGAGACAGTCAACGCCTTTTATCCAAGCTCAATAATAGATGATAGTTCAAAAGCCATTTAACTACTGGAGCAACATCGAAGCACCTACCACACAAGCTCGCTTAAGAAAATACATGAAATTCTTTTTTCCAAAAATCAAAAATAAAAAAAAAATCATTTTTTATCTTTTTCACTCTCAGGTAGACAATCAAAAATTTTGAATCCATACAGAGTTCGTCGTGTAAACACCTTGTTTTTGGATACTAATCTTTTAAATAAAGTAAGATTTCAACCTGTGTGTTTCCCTACAGACATTTTATAATCGGCTTATTTATTCTCTGGCTATTGACTTTTTTTACTGTATATAAATTCCCTTGAGATTTAGTGATTTATTAAGTACAGAGACTCAGACAGAAACATTTAATTACCCTAGAGGATTGTATTCTTTATGGACAGCAGCGGTATGGCCGAAATGAATTCCAGATCTAGCTGCGTTGCCAGAGCTTGATTGTTGCGCTGTGGAAAGTGCGCCCGAATTTTTAGAGCAGTGTTGCCACCTACTGTACTGACTGAATATAAGCCAAAATTCTAATAGTAGTTTCCGAAACAGAATATTGATTGATAACATATACTAGACAACAAGCAGAAGAGGGGAGGGTTCCTGCCGCAAGCGCCGTATGTACCTGCCGGTATTTAGTTACCCTTAAATTGCGGGGAATTGGTGAGTGGGTCCCGACACTTCCCTTGTTCCTAGTATTGTGTGGACGGAGGCATTTGAAGTCTCAGAGGCGTTTGTCTGTGCAAACAAACCAGAAATCGTCAGTCGTGCGCGCAATATCCCAAGCTGCTGTGCATAGAGCTTGTTACGTCATGATGTTTGAACAGAGTGAGAATTTGCATTATTCGCCCGTGTTGAATTTCGTTCAGCGAAACAAGGAAGAGGGAATAGATGATGAGACTATCAAAAGATTTGGAGCGGAGTTTTTTGATTGCGAAGTGATTGTGATCGCAAAGAAATGGCTGGGCTTGAAGCTGGATCCTGATGCGCCATTTCAGAAGCGAACCGGAACGAAGGCACCATCTAGTCACCTTGGTGATATCTTGGAAATGCTGAGAAAAGGTGATTCAGATTGTTTTACAATTCCGACTTTCGTCATTCGAAGCCCTTCGGAAGTGCCTGTTATCCCGGCTTCGGCTTACTCGGCTTTGCTCTCGAAAGTCAATGAACTGAACTTGCATCTAAAAACTATATCCAATCAGTTTGAGTCTTATTCAGCCAATTTTCCACCGCTACCCCAGCCTGGGGATGCTGCTTCTTCACTATCGAGTAGCCATGCTACAGTGATTGTTTCAAACCTTCCGCAAACAATTTGCAACCCCAAAAGTCGAAAGGAATTCTTAGACCAAGTGTCAGGTCACGAGTCAGTTTCCAGTGTCCGCCCACGAGGTGACAAGTTGTATGTCAACATTGAGAAATCTGTTATTTCGGATTTCTGCAATTCGATTAGTGCAGCCGCATCGGGTGCTACCACTAAAACTGTGCTTAAGCGTCACCTTGGGATTGCTAGAGGTATCCCTGAGGATTTTGACATTGCTGGACTAAATTCGTACCCTGGTGTGACTGAAGCCACTCGTTTCGGCTCTTCACAAACAATTAAGCTAGAGTTCTCGGATACATTCGCAAAAGGCAATGCCATCAAGAACGGCCTGAAAATAGGTTACGAAATATTCCGTGTGTACGATTTCATCAGTGTACCCCGTTGCTGCTTCAAATGCCGATCCCCAGATCACATGATGAAGGATTGCACCAGTCCTGTTGATAAATGTGCTCGTTGTGCCGGTAATCATACTGCCACTAAGGAAACGCCTTGCCAAAATAGCCCCAAATGTGCAAACTGCAACGGTGATCATACATCCTTTAGTTTGAAATGTCCAGTGCTCAAGTCTCGCGTTTCGAGTAGTGCCCGAAAATGATGCAGTCCCTTTCAGCTGTCTCGTACAACATAAATGGTACCAGAAGAAAAGAGCATGTTATTGACGAACTTGCATGTAACTATGACATTGTCTGTTTGCAAGAACACTTATTATCGTCGGCTAATACAAACCTGCTAAAAAGAAGTGCTAATCACGTCGTGTTCGTATCGGCGGCACGAACTACTTTCGGACGGCCGTCGGGTGGGCTTGCGTGTATACTGAACCGAAATAGTGTTGCTTGCTACTCGCCTGTGCTTTTTCACAGTGATCCTAACATTTTGGCCGTGCGGATTAACGATTTAGTGATCGTAAATGTTTACTTGCCTTGTGACAGAAAATCGGTTCAGTCTCTTAACAGATTCGCTAAGACTTGCAGTGTATTACAGAAACTTTTGGAATCCGTCTCAAATCAAGGTTATCGTTTTTTGATCGCTGGAGACTTTAACGCTGACCTGCTGTCATCGAATATTCGCTCGGATTTGATATTTGATTCGCTGCCGCAGTTTAAGCTGGTTGAAAAAACTTGTATATATTCTTATCTTCATCATTCCGGTAGTCAAAGTAATATTGATCATGTTGTTTGTTCTCCGGGCCTACCCGTTTCTACTGTAACTGTTCATGAAGATCATTGCGATTTAGATCACCTACCGATTTCGTTTGTTTTTCAAATACCGATTTGTACTAATCGTAATGCTTTACAAGCAGGACGAAGATGGGTTTTCCGTCGAAATTGGAATAAGATAAATTTATCGCTGTATATTTCTACGCTAGCTATGCTACTTGCTACAATTCAAGTTCCTTTCCACCTTCTACAGCTTAGTTGTAAGTCTTCAAATGATAAAAATACTCTAAATGATTATTATCTAAAATTAGTATCTTGCCTTAAAACAGCTGAATTGACCGCTGTACCACAGGAGCGAGTCAGGCGAAACACGCGTAAACCGGAGTGGTCGTGGGATCCTGAATTGAAATCGATTAAAAATAAAGCAAAGTTTTGGTTGCGGATTTGGGTTTCTTGTGGTCGTCCGTCTGAAGGGGTTATTCATCAAATAAAGCAAAAGACAAAATTAGAATATAAAAATTACCTGCGCTCGACTAAATCAAAAATATCGAATTTCCCGTTAAGTAAATCTGATTGGCAAAAGGTAATTAATTCTGAAAAACTTGATGATTCTTTTGCTACAAGCCCGATTAGTGCCGGTGCATGGCATAGTTATTACAGTAAAGTTTTTAGTTCAGTGAATTATCATGTCCATTCGGTTTTTTCGAAACTTCTTATTGCCGCACTTCCCGTATCGCTGAGCCAAACTCAGATTTTGCCTGTAGAGCTCTCTGTGGTTCAGCAGGCAGTAAAAAGGTTGAAATCAAATTCCCTCGATTGTGATGGCATTTCTGCCAACCATTTAAAAGTTGATTGCCCACTTCTTTTTCAACACCTGCAGTTGCTTTTCCAAATGTGCTTGTGTGCGTCTGCGGTACCGGATAGCTTCCTATGTGGGTCTGTAACATCAATTCTTAAAAGAGGGAAACCTCCTAGCGATTGCTCGTCGTATCGGCCAATAACTGTGTCATGCAATCTCAGTAAAGTTTTTGAATATGTTCTTCTTCCGTCCATATCGAGTGCACATTTTGGCGAAAATCAGCTTGGATTTTCGTCTGGGGTGGGGTGCCAGCAAGCCCATCGAGTTCTAATTAATCTTCTTATCGATGCGACTAAAAAGGGATATGAACTCCATCTTTGCGCCTTGGACCTTTCCAAGGCTTTTGACAACGTCGTCCACTCACAAGCTCTGTTTTCCCTTTTTAGTCACGGCATTAATCTTTCTCTGGTTTCTCTCCTTCGTTATTGGTATGCCAATTCTTTTCTACGAATAAAAGCTGAAGGGGTTATTTCCGATTCTAAAATTCCGGTTCGGCGTGGTGTCAGACAAGGTGCTGTCCTTTCCCCTTCTATCTTTAAACTTTGCATTTCTTCTGTTTTATCTTCTATCCCAACCACTTGTATTTTTCAGGCGATTAATCTTTCTTACATAGCGTATGCTGATGATATACTTCTAATTAGTAGGACTAGAAAAGGTCTTTCTGTTTCTGTATCTTCAGTTGCAACAAACCTTAGTAAGATTGGTCTATCACTGAATTTTTCTAAATGTGAATATCTTTCGTTTAACAGTAATTGTAACTCGCCTTTAGATTGCGCTTCTTTTTCTGTCCCATGTGTCTCTTCTTTTCGGTGGTTGGGTATAAATATTGCTAAAAATCTTAAATCTCTCCGAGAACAAGCCGTGGCGAATTGTAAGAAAAAGATCCAAGTTTCTTACTCCAAAATTGTTGCCAATCGGGGGAAATACAGTAGGAAGACCCTTGCTAAATTGTATTCTGTTTTTACTGATCATTCAATTTTGTTCCTTTCTGGTGTTTATCCCATTCTTGGGCGAAAAAATACCCGGTCATTACGTTCTTATTATTTTCGGTTCTCGCGTTTTCTACTGTATTTGCCTCCGTGGTACCGGAACCGTAACCTTGTCTCAGTTTTTGGGCTTCCAGATATAACTGAAAAGCTAGTTGAGCTTGCTGACAAACTCCCCCATACAGTGAAGGCTCTCCCAGCTCATCATGGGTTTGTACGCCTCCTTCATTGATTTAGTGTCTTTACTGTGTATTTAGTCGATTTGTATGTATTTTTTCTTTTCTTTTATTTATACTCCGCTTTTGTTACCTTAGCGGGTTAAAAATAAATTATTATTATTATTAGTAAAAAATTACTTAATCAAAAACGATTAATTAAAAAACTACCAATTAAATTTAAAAATTTAACTAAATTAAAAAATAAGTATTTTTATTCATTAAATACTTAATAAATTATAAACAAATATTGCTAAAATAAATATTAATTCAACTAATTTTCTAAAAAAATTTACACATTAATCTGAGAAAAATAAGTTGTAGTTTTTAAAATCACTGAAAATACAACATTCGTCAGACAACAACGATCCCTCATCCATCAGTAGCTCGTGTCATCTCGCCGTCAATTTGAATCTCTGTCGTAGAGAGAACTACCCACTGTGTAACCTACCCGCAGGTAGAACGATAGGACTGCGGTATGCCCTGTACCCGAAGCTAGCCTTGGTTAGTTGTTAAGTTGAAATGGATGGTGATTAAACAGAGACTGGAGTTTAAGAGGATTTAGATTGGAATATACCCCTGCTAAATTATTACCTACAAGGTACAATTCAAATTCTAAAGAGAGGGGAGGGGGTCTGCAAATATAGTTCCAGGAGTGAGAAACTCCTTGTTCATTCAGTGTCAGATAGGAATTACTGGGTAATATCTATTTGATCTTTGCTTTTCTCGAATGGCCGTCTCGCGTGTTTCCCAGCTAATAGAACAGTACCATTTTGTCTTTTCAAAATGTTGATGAGGATAATGCCAAACCCACAAAATCCGTCTAAGCCTATATATAAGGCTTTATATAGTCTAAAACTATATATGTCCTCTTTGGGGGTATGAGACATGGACAATATTACAATGGCAGCTAGTGTTATCAAACAGTTCGTGGTAACGAACTGTAAGTAAGGAGCAACCCGGCTCAATGGTAACCGAAACTCTAAAAAACGGAATTTTGATACCAATAGATACATCAAAAGAATCAGATTTTAATTCTGATTTCAAATATATAAGATCAAGTTTAATTTTACCTATCAAAAGTTACGCGCCTGAGAAAATTTGGCTGATTTTCGAAAAAAGGGGGAAGACCCCCTAAAAGTTATAGAACCTTAATAAAAACCACACCATCATAATCAGCGTATCAGAGAACCCTACTGTAGAGGTTTCAAGCTCCTATCTACAAAATGTGGAATTTTCCATTTTTTGCCAGAAGAAAGATCACGGATGCGTGTTTATTTGTTTTTTTTTCCCCAGGGGTGATCGTATCGACCCATTGGTCCTAGAATATCCTGGGATGGCTCATTGGAACGGAAATTAAAAGTTCTAGTGCCCTTCTTAAGTGACCAAAAAATTGGAAGGCAACTAGGTCCCCTTCTACGCTTATTTTTTCCCAAAGTCACCCGATCAAAATTTTGAGAAACCCATTTTGTTCCGCATGGTCGAAAATATTATAGCCATTTCTTTTAGGATGACTTAATCCCTCGAAGTCCCCAGGGGGAGGGCTGAAAGTTATGAACTTTACCCAATGTTAACATATAGTATTGGTTATTGGGACCCGGCTCAATGGTAACCGAAACTCTAGAAAACGGTATTTTGATACAAATAGATACATCAAAAGAATCGGATTTTAATGCTGATTACTCATCAAAAGTTACGCGCCTGAGAAAATTTGGCTGATTTTCTAAAAAAAGGGGGAAAGACCCCCTAAAAATTATAGAACCTTAATGAAAATCACACCATCATATTCCGCGTATCAGAAAACCCTACTGTAGAGGTTTCAAGCTCCTATCTACAAAAATGTGGAATTTTCCATTTTTTGCCAGAAGAAAGATCACGGGTGTGTGTTTTTTTTTTTTTTTTTTTTTTTTTTACAGGGATGATTGTATCGACCCAGTGGTCCTAGAATATCGTGGGAGGGCACATTAGAATCAAAACTAAAAGTTTTAGTGCCATTTTAAGAGACCAAAAAAATGGAGGGCAACTAGGTCCCCTTTTACGCTCATTTTTTCCCAAAATCATCCGATCAAAATTTTGAGAAAGCCATTTTGTTCCGCATGGTCGAAAATATTATAACTATGTCTTTTAGGATGACTTAATCCCTCGAAGCCCCCAGAGGGAGGGCTGAAAGTTATGAACTTTACCCAATGTTAACATATAGTATTGGTTATTGGGACCCGGCTCAATGGTAACCGAAACTCTAGAAAACGGTATTTTGATACAAATAGATACATCAAAAGAATCGGATTTTAATGCTGATTACTCATCAAAAGTTACGCGCCTGAGAAAATTTGGCTGATTTTCTAAAAAAAGGGGGAAAGACCCCCTAAAATTTAGAGAACCTTAATGAAAATCACACCATCATATCCCGCGTATAAGAAAGCCCTACTGTAGATGTTTCAAGCTCCTATCTGCAAAAATTTGGAATTTTCTATTTTTTGGCCGAAGAAATATCCCGGGTGCGTGTTTATTTGTTTTTTTTTTTTTTTTTTTTTACAGGGATGATCGTATCGACCCAGTGGTCCTAGAATATCGTGGGAGGGCTCATTGGAATGAAAATTAAAAGTTCTAGTGCCCTTTTAAGCAACCAAAAAAATGGAGGGCAACTAGGCCCCCTCCCACGCTCATTGTTTTCCCACAGTCACCTGATCAAAATTTTGAGATAGCCATTTTGTTCAGCATGTTCGAAAATATCACAAGTATGTCTTTTAGGATGACTTAATCCCCCGAAGTTCCCGAAAGGAGGGATGAAAGTTTGAACTTTACCCAATGTTAACATATAGTATTGGTTATTGGGAAGTATACAGTACAGACGTTTTCAAGGGAGATTTTTCCTGGTATTGGGGGGGGGGGGTCGGGGGTTACGTGGGAGTATCTTTCCATGTAGGAAGTTTTCATGGGGAAGGGACATTGCTATGAAGGGGACGCCGGACTTCCCAGCATTATTTAAAAAAATATCAGAAATTAAATATAAAAAAGCAAGTTCTTCAACTACAACAGCAGCAACATCAAAACTTTAAACGAACAGAAAATATTACATATATTATTGGGTTCACCACCTAGTCAACACATCGCTCTTTAAGCCAGAGATTTTTTAGTACTTTCATAAGAGCTTAATTAACGACCTTTGTGATTAAGCGGTAATTTTTAAAGAACTGGAACAAAATCTGTACCTTAGCTTTAAATGCTAGGTACTGAATAGGGGCCGAACGTACTAATATAAGCATTGAGAATACATGAATATAGAATTTTATTACGTAAGTTGATTCGTAAGTTATGTACATTTATTACTTATAAAAACGTTCGTAAACAAAATTAAACAAGTTTCGAGAAAGCCATTTAAACAAATAAAAGTAAATTAATATGAAAATTTTGTTTTAATTATTCATTTACTGTGAGCCAAGATCAAAACCTGCATTAATTCAAAAACGTTCAGAAATTAAATAAGAAACAAGTTTTTTTTTAACTGAAAGTAAGGAGCGACATTAAAACTTGAAAAGAACAGAAATTATTCCGTATATGAAAGGGGATGTCCCCTCCTCAACGCCTCGCTCTTTACGCTAAAGTCTTTTATTGTTTAAAAAAAAGAGTTGTGAGAAAGTCAGACTTTAGCGTAAAGAGCGAGGCGTTGAGGAGGGGACAGCCCCTTTCATATACGGAATAATTTCTGTTCGTTAAGTTTTAACGTCCTTCCTTGCTTTCAGTTAAAAAAACTTGTTTTTTTTTAATTTAATATTTAGAAGGAGAAATGAATGGAGAATGCACGGAATAGTTCTTTTTCTCCTATTTGTGATCCGGGTAAAATACTACTTTAGCTACTTTTGGCTATCTTGGAAAGGGGTTAGGTTAGAAAAATGAAGCTTCCAGGGATGGGTCTACAGGCCAAAGTATGTCCTGGGAAGCTATTTTGAAGTGCGTACCTCCACTCCTTCTCCCCGTAGAGGGTCATGACCTTTGATGAACTTTATAAAACTGTGTGTCATGAAAGTGAAACCTTGCAAAATAGATCTTCTGCTTAAATGAAGAACAACAAAATTGTTTTCTGCTCCACATCTTTGCTCAATCCTAATTTATAAGGTTTTAAAGATATACAAATACATTTCCTAGATTTTGAAAAAAGAACATTGATATGGTTTAAAATTCTATCCAAATAACAGGAATTGCATTTTCAGAACTAAAGCCACAGAAGAAGAAACTGATAACTTAAAATTAAGGTAAAATTTTGTTTTGTCAAAATTTCAAGTTCATACACTTGTCATGTAGGCAAATTTCAGGACCCACTAGAGGGAGAAAGAGTGGAGGTAGGTATTTCAAAATACCTTCTTGGGACATATTTTAGCCTGTAGACCCATCCCTGAAAGTTGTATTTTCCTAACCTAACCCCTTTCCAAGACAGTCAAAAGTAGCTAAAGTGGAATTTTACCGTGATCTGCCTTATACTATGCTTTACTGAATTTCTTGTCTATGAAATAAGCAAACAAATAACTAAACTTTTAGTATAAAATATTATTCTTTGTAAATATATATATATATATATATATATATATATATATATATATATATATATATATATATATATATATATATATATATATATATATATATATATATATATATATATATATATATATATATATATATATATATATATATATATATATATATATATATATATATATATATATATATATATATATATATATATATATATATATATATATATATATATATATATATATATATATTGTTAAGAATCCAGTAGTCACACGATAAGTGAAGTTTTGTTAATGCAAATGAAATAAAACAAAATAGGATGAAAATATAATAGCGTAGTTCAGAAATAAATTTGGGCTTTTTATTTGCACATTAGGGGGGGGGGGTAAAGCAGATCAAATGTTAAATTCCTAACTTAACCTACCCGATGTACCTTGTTTTGCTCATTCAACCCAAAAAGAATTAAAATTAAAATCTTTGTCTCTAAATAAGCATTAACTCACAATTCAGCGAATATCTACTTTTCATACAGCATCTTTGAGATTTCGATGCGGTCTTTCTCGCGTGTTTACTGGATTCTAAATAAGTATCTATTTTTTTCATAAGGTGAGTTGCAAAAATCTTTTAACCTTGTACCAGTTCGCGGTTAAGAAATTACGAAAATCGACGAGCTAGGCTAATTAGGCTAAATTTGTCGAAGTTTTGATTAACTTGCGTAATGAAAGCTGAACGTGCTATTCACCTCACCATCTGCATCTTTATCCAAATATCACAATTGCTACCGTCAAATTTGCGTCTTTCCCCCCGCCCCCCTCGATGCACTTAGTTTACATTAAAGTTTTGTATTATTTCTCATTATCAGTTGGTTAAAAATGGAAAATACACAAAGATGTATACAGGGGGGGTTAGGGGGTTTGAATTCCCCCTCCCCGAAATGTTTGTCCGACTCGTAAAAAGTAATAAAAATGAATATAAACAAATTTCTTATGTGTTTTTTTGTGTACATCCCCTCCCCTTCCCCCCGAAAAAATCATTTTGCAGCCCCTCCCATCGAAAAAATCCTGGATACGGCCATGAAAATATTATAGATTTAAACAAATTAACAGAGCTTAGTATAAAGGGACTTCCGAAATCCCCAGTTCGTAGCAACGGAATGTAAATGTAAAGGTTGTAATGGTGTAAAGGTAAAACATGCTACAACAAAAAGAGACACATTTTTATATTGCTAATTTCATACTAATTTCATGCGTTTTCAACAATTCATCCCCAACCTCCCTAATGATCTCAATATCGTCCTAGGCTATGTAAAAATAACAAAAAACCTAACATGATAATTGATGAAAACTGATTCAAAACAGATAAAAATGGAAAAAAAAACATCAATATAGGATTCATTTATGCTTGCTGCATATTATAAGGTAAAAACTCAATCAAAGTGGTTATTTTTTGTGTAGCCTAAGGCTATATGAAACCATTAGAGGGGTTCTGGGGTGAATTATCAATAACACAAATAAAACTAGAACAATAAGCATGAAATTAACAATTCCGAAATATACCTCTTTTTGCTATAGCACGTCTTTGAAGATATTTCAATACTTACATGTTATAGCGACCACATTCTGTTCTTGAACTGTAATGAAGCCAGTTTTTTGTGTCGACATAGTGATAATCAGCTTAGCCTAAACGAGATAAACGGTATACATGCAGGTATATTTTAACTAAAATTTAGCATTTAGAGGTGTTTAGGTTAGGTATTTAATATAACGCGTTCTGGGCGGCCTGCTTTCTATAATTCTCTGCTGTAGTTTTCACAATTTTGTTAATAAAGTATTATATTTTCATCATATTTTGGTATATTTCATTAGGTTTAGCCTAACTTTACTTCTTAACTTTAACTTAACTTTAACTTTTACTTCTTAACTTAACTTAACTTTACTTCTTGTTTAAAAAATAATGAAAATTTATATTTTTTCCGAGAAGGACGATACCGAAGTATGTTATTTGTTTATTCGTTTGTTTGTTTTGTTTCCATTGGTGATTGAATAGCACCAAGGATTCTAGAATATCGGGAGAGGTCTTATTTGAGCGGAATTGTAAGTTACAATTCTGTTTTCACGTAGCAATGATTGCACCATATTAAAGTGGCATAATATTCAATTTTGTGACAAAATATAACAATTACCCATAAGAGGGCCTAAATCCTTTTGAGTCAAAATTTTGAGATAAAATTATCGAATCATTGATTTAGAGTTATCGACAAATTATATAATAAGCTTTCCTGTTTCGAAGGCCACAAAGCCTCGCGAAGGCGCTCTGTTCGTATTAATGCTCTGTGCAAGATATTGGCAATTATTTTAAAACTTTATTTAACTGATCTAATTCAATTGAGGCTTGTTAAAATCGTTTACCACAGTGTAAAATAGAGTCAGCTATTACGGAAGAAGACCAGTGGATCTTTTTATGGGTGCAATGGGGGGGGGGGCAGAGCCTTAAATAGTACATTTTATGTCCAATTTTATAACTTTCATCAGTCCTCCTATTAAGGGTAACCTTAGAATGATATTAAGACAAGATTTATTCATATTGAACAAAACATAGCATGGATACATGACGTTATACTGACGTTATAATCATGACGTTTAAAAGTATGACGTTATAATCCCCACAAAGGCTCCTTTGTTTTCGAAAGTGGGGGGAGACACACGAGTCTTAACACAACGTAACTAAGAAAAAAGGCGTTATGGATAATAAGGAATGTAAGATCACATAAGGAGAAAAAATCAATAGGCCTAAGTAAATTGACAGTGAATCCTTGACAAATAAAGGTAACAGATGCCAATTTTTTGCAATTTTGAAGAAGTTAAACGAGTGACACCTTCGAGCTGATTCAGGTATCATGTTCTTTAAAATATGAATTGACGTTAAATGAATTTAAATATGATTTATATTACGAAAATGATAATTAGTCCAGATAAGGACTCAGAAAGGTCGTCATGGAGCAAGAATCACATTTATTAAAAAGGTACAGAAATTAAATTAAAAAAGTGGTATGTTAGCGGGAAACTAAATTTAAAAACAAGTTTTTTTTTTCAGATAAAGCAAAGAGCGAAATTAAAACTTAAAAACCAACAGTGATTCTTTATCTTTTTGAAAACCCCTCATACGAAAAACAAGAAGACGGAGCAAAAATAAAAAAGGAACAAAAGAATAAAACTTAAAACATTAAAAACACAAATTTAACGCTTAAAACACACCACAGCTTCAACAGATAACTGTGTCAGTACCGGTGTCCAAAGATGATTCAGTTTTGATAAACAGGAATAATACTTGGAAACTTGCATTTGCATGGTAGCAATCGGGTCAACAATATTAGAATTTCTTACAAGATAAGAATTGCGGGTCAATGTGGGGAAACGTAAAACATATTTCATAAAACGAAAGAAAGCTGATTTTTTTTTTTCGACTTATCTTGATTTCTAAATAATTTCCAAAAAGGTGCAATGTACAGATAATGCGGCAAGGTAACAGAATTAAGAATTTTCAGAAGAAGACGACGGTCCGAAACGTAAATTAGGTTTTGCAGAATATAAACCTGTCTACAATATATATATATATATATATATATATATATATATATATATATATATATATATATATATATATATATATATATATATATATATATATATATATATATCAGTTACTTGACAAGTGACTTCAGTTACCAGTGTCAAACATGTCAAAGAAAAAGACTTATGTACCATACTGTAGGTTTTGTTTCAAGTATATATATTGTGGGAAATCAGAGTTCACCAGGCATGCTCTGACCAAGCAGCATATAAAAGCAAGCGATGAAATTGAGACAAAGGTTGGCAGTGGCAAAATTGAAAAACTTCTGACTGCAAACAGTAATTCCAAAGGAATTGAGCAGCACATCTGCATATTTTTCGCAGGGCACAATCTGCCCTTACGTCTTGTAGACACACTGATCCCTCTCCTAAGAACATTATTTCCAAAAGACTAGGCCCTAGCATTTATCACTCTGGGTAAACAGAAAGGTAAAAACATTTTGCAACATAATTTTTCCTTGGTACTACACAACCAGTTAGATGGTTGTGTAGTAGCTTGCTCAAAACTAATTTCTTCTCTGTGATAATTGATGAGACCACTGATTGTACTGTTGATAAGCAGCTAGCTATCATTGTAGTATTTTTAGTGAAAAAGATCTTAAACCTCCTGTCGAAGTTTTGGTAGTGATGGCTCGGCTGAGGGTCGGACTAACTGCATCAAACAAGTCATTGAAAAAAACTCGATTCCCTGTCAAAATAATGTTGGATTTTTGTGAAAATACTACTAACGTCATGTTTGGATCCAATAGATCTGCTTCAACGCTAATCAAAGACATGGTGCCCCATATCTTGAATGTGGAATGCTCATGCCATCTTATTCACTTATGTTCATCCTATGCATGCTTGTTACTTCCCAAGACACTAGAAGACTTGGGGCAAAATATCTATGCTCGCTTTTTCAGAAGCGCTTCCAGGCGAGATAAGTAAGCTGAATTTCAGGAGTTCTTTCAATGCAAAGCACTCTCAATTCTTGCACCAGGAGAGACCCGTTGGTTGTCCCTTCAGACCTGCATAAAGAGGCTTATTGAGCATCGGTTTACTATTGCTAAGTATTTCGTAGAAACCACGTTTGACGATCCAACTGCAAGCAATGACCTTATATTGTCAACAGTACAAAGCAAGTTGACAAAGCCGTACCTTGAATTCATGGACTACTTTCTTGGCCTCTCCAATGAATTCAAAAAAGTTTTTCAATCTGAGCTTCCAGTTCTTTACTCCCTAAGGGTAATTGGCAGCAAACATGTGAATGATGTTGCGTCTGACTTCATGAAACTGGACTATATTCGCAATGTTGCTTTGTTTACCGAACTGGATCCTTACCTTTCAAGTGAGTACCTGCCTTGAAACCAGACATATATGGGAATAGCTGCAACCAATTCAATGCAAGGACTCGTAGATGCTCAAGGGCCAAGTGATAATATTGATCTCTTTTACCAGTCTTGTTGAAAATACTATATAGTCTTAATCAAGCACATCCAAGACCGTTTCAAGTTTGAAGACGAAATTTATGACATTTTGACTTTGGTTGAACCAAGGAATTTAAGAAATTGGAAGCCAAAATCTCTAAGGCCACTACTTGCGAGATTTCCTGTTCTATGAAAAAAGTGTTGCCTCCAGAAAATGGACGCAGAATGGAGGTCACAGGCAATGACTGATGTCACTGAGCTTCATTTGGGAGATGCCCAAGTTCAAGACCTGTCAGTTGAGCAGTACTGTATAAAGATATTTAGTCTGGAGACTCGCAGTGGCGAAATCAAGTACCCGGAATTGCGGAAGCGCATATCACCGATCTTCTCTTTATCTTTTAATAATGTACCAGCTCAGCAGTTGTTTATTCTCCTGCAATTAAACAAAACAGACATCCAAAATAGTCTCGAGAAGGTCACACCAGTCTCACTTGTTAGAGTCAATTACTGGTTGAAAAACGAAGATTAAAACTTCATCAATGTGTCCTCGGTAGTGTAAAAGAGGTTGTATATATCATTATCTGAAGCAAAAAATAACAATTTGATGCTGCGCTCTGTTTATTTTAAGTGGATTGTATGGAAATATAAAGCAAAGTATCCCTTCTTTCTAGGGAGAAAAATAGGGAAAAATCAGACCTAAAGACAGAGAATTTTAGGGAAAATTGATATAAAAATATGGAAAATTGAAATCTAAAAGTGAATGCACTCACCAACAGTTACACTGTGGTGCCGACTCTGTCCTCTGTAAAAACCCAAATGCCAGTTTGTTTGTGGTATGTGATGCCAATTTTCTAGTTGTTGGTTAAAATGCCAACAAATAAAGGCAATTTTACCCTTGACTTGATTTACACAAATGCGTTACTTTCTATTGCCCGCCATTCCTTGTTCCCTTTAGGGGGAATCTACCATGTTTGTTTACCAATGAAATCTCTTCAGTTTTAACCAAACATTCTCTGTTTCTGAATTCTCTTATCGGCCAATTATAGTGGGTAGTTTTTGATTTTCAGTTTTGGATCAAAAATGAAAACTGGTCGTCTGTCATGGGAACAATGAGATTTATGATTAAGTTTTTAACTTTCAGAAGCTGATTAAAACAAATACACAAACTCCTTCCCCGAGAGAAAGGTGAAAATATTATATAACGACTCACCATACATCACAAGTCAATTGAAAAAATGAATTAGATTTAAAGTGAATTTACTGAAGCATGGTAAAACATCCGAAACTTACGCACTTCATAGACACATTAAAAAAGAGATACGTAAATCTGCTTCTTCATATTATAAGCATCAAATCAAGGATTTATCCTCTACTAAGCTAAATAATGGTATAATAGAATAAAAAGAATTTGTGGGGAAACACAAAATAACATCAATTTCCTTCCCCACAAAGAACCCTCGGTTTCTGCCAATGATCTGAACAATTCCATTTCTTCCATAGTACACAGCCTTTCTCCCCTCGGTTTAGACACTCCTCTTAGTTTGAACTCTCTAAATTTCCCCTTTATCTCGCCCTAGACGTAGAAACAAAAATTAAGAACATGAAAATGCAGTCCTTGTCCGCTTGATACTCCGAAAGCCTTTGCTGACATTCTTTCAAAATCTCTATCCATACGTTTTAATAAAATTACCTCATCTGGTAAATTCCCAAATTGTTCGAAATTAGATTTTGCTACTCCCGTGAAAAAGAAAGGTAACAAGCAAGATTTTCAGGGTGTCCACCCCATTACACTTACTCCCGGTTTCTCTAAATTATATGAAAGATTTTTAGCAGAGTGGATGAAAGTAAAAATAATCCCAAATGTTGACCAAAGACAATTCCGAAACTTACGCTCCACATCTACGACCCACTATATTGTTCACCTCATGGACACATTAGGTAGCACACTTGAAAAACCTAATACCTGGCTCAATGTTATTTCAGTGGACTTGCAAAAAGATTTTGATTTAAGCAGAAAAACTATCCAATGAATTTCAAGCTGACCCTAATTAGAATAATTGTGTCTTTTTTCTCTAATAGAATCCAAGTTGTCAAAGACCTTAATGTATATTCTGATCTCCTAATTTACAATGGAGTACCCTAAGGAACCCTCTTAGGTCCAATTTTATTTCTTGCAATGGTAAATAACCTTGGTGTCAACTTGTCTGATAGATGAAAATTTGATGATGATCTAACGGTCTTAGAGTCTTGTTTCAAAAATCTAAAAAGTAGACTAAATGGATATCCTGGAACAAATATCAGGTGAAGCTGCGACTAACGATATGACAGTCAACCTTTTAAAATCAATAATATTTACAATTCATTTTCTTGAGACTCCCCCTTCTTTTTACTTCCCCATGCCCTCTTGAAATATCAGTTAGCACTATGAATTCACTGTGTGTTACCATCTCAAGCGACTTAAAATGGGATCATCATGTTAATGATGCTTTAAAACGCGCAAATAAAACATTGTTCGAAGAATTGTAGGGCCTCCAGTTAGTTTTTGTAGTTACTCAAGTTTTTGTGCAAAAAATGTCCTATCTCTGACAATTTTACATCTTTTTCAGGATTCAAAATGTCTGAAAATCCCTTGCTTGACATAATTAGTGCTATAAAAGATTTAAGTGAATCTGATGAATATGACGATAGTGGACATAGTTCTAACCCTCAATCAAGATGCTGGGGTTTCAGAAAGCCCGACGTGGATTCAATCGGATATGCAGGGACAAATACAAATGACTCTGGTTACAAGAGTTTTTGTGCTACACCTGATGTTCCTGAATATGCAGATTATGATTTGCAAAAGGTAAAAGAGATACCGCATGATTGTTCAAGTGAAGAGCAAATACTGAAACTGCGCAAGGCTCTGGAGTGTGCATTATCTCGTTATAAGCCCAAAGTGTGTGACAAAACCAACTACCTCAGACCTAGAAAGTGCTATTGTTCTGTTTCATGTCATGTATGCCAGTCTAAGACTCAAATTGACTGTTGTTCATCTACCCAAAGAACTATAGAAATAGACAGTGCCCATGTTAATACTACGAAACCCAGCGACATCTATGGCATGGCGAGTGTTTCTGAGCAGTTGGATATGATTTTATACCGATTGCCACCTGGTAGGTGTTTAATTTTTTTTCTCTACAAAAATTATATGGATTTATATTTAGCCTATATATTATTCCTTAGATTTTGTTGAATTATGCTATCCATGGCAGCAATTTTTTAGCCATGGATTTAGAAAAGGACACTATACAATAATTCATTGGGGTCAATTCATGATAATTTAGGGGGGAATATATTTTTAGTCAGGGGGATGTATTTTCAGTGTCGGAAGGAGGGGGAAAATGTGCCGTTTTTCTATGAAAACACCAAAAAAGTATTTTTTCAATGAAAATACCCCAAAAGGGTATTTTTTTTTTACAATCTAAGGGGAGCAAAACAATTCAGTGGGACACAGACCCCTCCCAATTGATTCCTCTGCAATAATTCATGGAAATTTATAGGCTCTTGTAAGGGTGTGTATTATTATATAGTCTGTGTAGGGTGGGTATGTCAAGTAGTCTTAGAGCTAGCCAGCCACAACTAGCTGGTATCTTTTACCCGCCACACTCTTATGCAGTAAATAGTTATCAATGATTATATGCTTCTTAAACCCCGAGAACTCTTATAAGTAGCTCGAATTAGTTTTAAATGCGACAACACGTGGTTATTCTTCGTTCTGGATAGGAATTAATTACAAAAAAACAAGTTTTTTTTAACTGAAAGCAAGGAGCAACATTAAAACTTAAAACGAACAAAACAAGTTTTTTTTAAATTAATTTCTGAATGTTTTTGAATTAATGCAGGTTTTGATTTTGGCTCACCGTACATGAATAATTACAACGAAATTTGCCTATTAATTTTACTTTTTTTGTTTAAATGGCTTTTTCGAAAGTTCTTTAATTTTATTGACGAACGTTTTTATTAGTAATAAATATACGTAACGTACGAATTAACTTCCGTAACGAACTTATATATTCATATATTTTAATACGTATATTAGGGGGTTCGCCCCCTATTGAATACCTCGCTCTTTACGCTAAAGTTCGAATTTCGTTCCAATTTTTTAAAAATTATCCCTGAATCACAAAGGCCGTAAGTTAGTATAAATAAGTCTTATGAAAGTACTAAAAAAAACTTTAGCGTAAAGAGCGAGGCATTGATTAGGGCGCGAACCAAATCATATACGTAATAATTTCTGTTCGTTTTAAGTTTTGATGTTGCTCCTTACTTTCAGTTGAAAAACTTGTTTTGTTCTTTTATTTAATTTCTGATCCTTTATTCCTCATTTTTGTAGATAGAAGGTTGAAACCTCTACAGTATGGTTCTGATATGCTGAATCTGATGGGGTGACTTTCATTAAGGTTCTATGACCCCTTTTATCAAAAATCAGGCAAATTTTCTCAGTCGTGTAACTTTTGATGGGTAGGACTACTTGATGAAACTTATATAGGCCTATTTGAAATCAGCATAAAAATCCAATTCTTTTGATGTTTCTATTGGTATCAAAATTTCGTTTTTGAGAGTTTCGGTTACTATTGAGCCGGGTCGCTCCTTACTGACAGTTCATTACCACGAACTGTTTGATTTAGCGATAAATCAAAACAAAAACCAACAACATATCTTATGTAGCCTACATAAACTTTTATGGCTTCAAATCTACAACAAGCGTTCGCTGTGCCAGGTTTGAAACACAGTTATAGAACCTTAATAGGCTTTGTTCTCAATCATACCTACGTCATATTCTTAGGGGGGGGGGAGGAGAATTTTAGTGGGAGAGGGATGCTTCACAAAGGGGGGATTTACGTCAAAATAACAAAATCTTTGACGGGGGGTCTTTTAAGTCCTCCTCCTTCACCTTTTTTCCCTAAAGGTGAATTGACTCCCCATCCTTTCTCGATCAAAATTTTGCCATTGGTCAGCTCATTTTGATCAGCACAGTTTAAAGGGTCAATAGCTACCCCTTTGGGTAAATTATGACCCCCACAGCCCTTGGGAAAAGGGCTGTAAGTTATAAAATGTGCCCATTGTTTACGAATAATATATGCTATTAGAAATTATCCAGGTATTTTTCTGGAGGGGGGGGGGGGATTTTCCATCGGGTGAATTTTCTGTAGGAAGAAAAACTTCTGGGGGGACTTTCCAGGAGAAATTTGCGAAAGTCTTTGTATTTGTCTTACTCTCTCTTTGCCTATTAAATTTTACATGTGAAGATGACCCGGGGAAATTGTCCAGAGGCAATTTTCAAGGGGGTTGAAATTGTTGGGAGAATCTTTTACATAGGGGAGGGGGATTTTCCATAGGGGAAATTTCCACGGGAGAACAGTCTGCTACCGTTTAGGTAGCCAAACCCCTGTCAATTCGATACGGAAAACAAATTACTCCGTATATGAGGAGGGATGCCCCCACCTCAATGCCTCACTCTTTACACTAAAGTTTGACTTTTTGTTCCGATTGTTTAAGAGAAACTCCTGAAATAAAAGGGCCATTTAATTAGAAAGTGAAGCATTTTTAGAAATACAAAAAAAAATTGCGTGAAAAGTGAAATATTGAGAAGGGAGGGGTAACCTCCTTCAGATACGGAATAATTTCCGATCGTTTTAATTCTTAGTGTTGCCCCTTATTTTCAGTTGAAAAAACATGTTTCTTTATTTAATTATATGTTGCAAAATGGGAGCAATTATGTTTATAAATATTTCAGGGATTTTCATGCACATAATAAGAAAATAAACATTAAGTCAGATATACATTTCTGAACAAGGGTTCAGATATACATACATATAAGTTTTGGAAAAGCCTACAAATTGCCGACAAAAAGTCTATACAAAGCCTAAAAGCCTAGAAAAAGCTTAAAATGCTTACAAGCCCATAAAAAGCCTAAAATGCTTACAAAAGTCTACAAACAAGAAAAGCCCACAAATGATACTCCTAATTTTAAGATTAATTTTTCATGTCCGCTGGACAGGGACGGAGGGGGTCGGAATGTCAATCCGAACCTGCTGAGGTTGGATCCAGAAAGAGGGTGATCCCCTTGGCTTGGGTGTACTTTATTCGGTACTCTTCTATTAAACGGACTCTTTTATCTAGTCTATATGGAATGTCAAACTGTAGATGTGACGAAAAACCCGTTTTTACGGGATGATTCAAGACACCGCTGTAGAGAAATACAATATATAGGTTGGTTTTAATTGCGTATAAGATATTAAAAGTGTTTTTTTTGTTTTTGTTTTTTTTTTGGGGGGGGAGGTACCTAGGTTAGGTTAGGGTAGGTCACGTATTTAATATATGTTATGCTTTGCCCCCCCCCCCTAATGTACAAATATAAAGCCCAAATTTGTTTCTAAACTATTATATATTCATCCTATTTTATTTTATTTCAGTAGCATTAACCAAACTAGCACTATATAAAAGAGTCTGTTTAATAGAAGAGTACCCTTTATTCTTATGACGCAACAGCATTTGTATGGTTTTATCGAGCAAGAAAAGTTGGCAAAATTCTAAACATTTGCCCCATTATCAAAAAATTCTGAATCTACCGCTATTCTATACACCCAGATTCAACAATTAACCTCTTCTTCATTTTTATGCGAAAGTAAATTTATTTTTGGTCCTACAACAAATGGTTTTTGTCAATTAACTTTCATGTATTCAATGCCTTTGACAACTTGCTAAAAGGTTAGGATCCCAAAAGCCAATACCCCGCTGTTAGAGATACCCGATTTGAAACAGCACCTGTACAAAAGTAATAAATCGTTTATATAGCAATGCTGTTGGCCGACAAGCTAATTCAGCCTCCATTAGTGTCCCATTTTAAAAGGATCAGCTACATTCAGGTCGTTTTACCTCCTTCAATGACTTCTTGGTTGAATGGATTGAACAGCAATAAAGGAGTTAAGGAATTGAATCAATCCCAAGTTTCAAATACCGAAAATATATTCTAATTACAAATCCAGGGTTATTTAGCAAGAATGGAAGGAAACGTACAAAATTCTTTCATATTTTTTCTTTTCCCTATTTTGTTCTGGACGGCCATGAGAAATTGAGGAAAGAAATTTAGTTACTAAAAAGACTGAGACCTGAGAAAATATGAATGTCTTGGCCTTAATGTACCTTATTATAGCTATACTAATTATATATAGCTATACTTCTAATTATAGCTATACTTCTACTTTAGGCACGGATATGGGGGTGGGGGAGGGACCTAACTTCCTATCAAATCCTAATTTTTCCCAAATATCTGTGCGCTTCTAATTCCAATTCTCAAATGTTTTGTTTGTACTAACCTCCCCCTCCAAAAAAAGAAAAAATCACACGTATTTGCCTAGTCTGTAGAACTTGCATAGCTGTGAACGCAGAAGGAATGAGCTTACGGCCCATTTCCAATGAAATATCTTGATTTTCGTGATTTTTTCCGTGTGCTTGTCAGTGGCGTAATTTTGTCAAAATTCTGGGGGGGGGGGCAAAGCTGGAGCCAATCTTCCAAAATCAAACGAAAATGACAGTAAAAACCAAAAATTAAGCCATTTGGTACCATAAAGGTACTTTTATAGTACTGTAAAGGTAAATTTGTACTAAAAAATACTGATGTGTTTCTGTTGATGCTTGAAATATGCAGGTTTATCTTATTTTTGACAAGATTTTGGAAGAAACTAAATTTCAGCTGGAAGGGGGGGGGTGGGTCATACCGAGGTTCGGGAAGGGTAGTTGCCTCCCTGCCCCACGAAAAATTATGCCCCTGGTGCTTCTAATATATATAACTCACGCACACACATACACACACACACACACACACACACATATATATATATATATATATATATATATATATATATATATATATATATATATATATATATATATATATATATATATATATATATATATATATATATATATATATATATATATATATATATATATATATATATATATATTATATATATATATATATATATAGGAGGTGTGAAGTGGAGGCCATGGATAAAATTGCCGAGGATCTGGAAGATGCAGCTCGACGGCATAATAGTAAAATATTGTACTGGCACGTTAACAAATTGAGAGGGAGGAGTCAATCCGGACTTGTCCCAGTTAAAGATAGGAATGGGGTCGCAATTAGCGATAAGGAAAAAACTAAAGAGAGATGGGTCGAACATTTTGAGAACTTGCTTAACCGAGATAGAGTTGCAGGAAAAAATATAGAGGAAAATAAAAAAGTTTGTGATACTTTGGATGTGAAGGGAGATTTTCTTTTGTGAGGAGGAATTAGCAACAGTACTAAAAGGATTAAAGAATAATAAGGCTCCTGGTGCTGATAGGGTGGTAAATGAATTTATTATATATGGTGGCTCTGAGGTTATAAATAAGTTACTGAAGATTATGGATATGATTTTTGAAAAAGGGGAAGTACCTAACGATTTTAGGAAAACCTTAATCAAGCCACTTTATAAGAAAGGTGATAAAAGTGAGTGTGGTAATTATCGTGGCATTAGTCTGGTCTCTGTATGTAGTAAATTGCTTAGTAATATAATACTCTTTAGACTGAGAGATGTAGTAGACAAATTCTTAATAGAAGAACAATGCGGGTTTAGAAAAGGCAAAGGATGAATTAACTAAACCTTTACTCTTACGCCAAGATTTGAGAAGTACCTGGTTTTTCAAATGCTTTTAGTCTTCAGTTTTATAGATTATGAGCAAGCGTTTGACTCTGTTGAAAGAAGAGCTTTAGTGAAGGTTTTATCCTTGTATGGTATACCAGACCAACACCTTAAAGTGATTAGTGCTATGTACGAGAATAACACTGCTGCAGTTAAGGTAGGAAATGAGGTTAGCATCTGGTTTTGTATTAAATAATGAGTTAAGCTGGGTTGTGTTTTATCCCCCTTTATGTGGGTCATTTTGATGGAATTTGTCTTGAGGAGCAGAGGAAAGGCAATGGGAGACCACGGAATCAAATGGGGAGAAAAAGTCTCCTGGACTTGGATTATGCTGATGATTTAAGCATCCTAGATGAAATTGTGAGCAAAATGAATGAAGTTTTAGAGGTTTTGCGAGTTCAGGGTGCTAGAATTGGTTTGAAAATTAATGTTAGGAAGACTAAGTCAGTAAGGCTAGGAATAAGTGAAGATGAAAAGGTGACTCTGGGTAATGAAAAGACTGATCAGGTGGGCAGCTTCACTTACCTTTGTAGCATTATTAGTAAAGACGGTGGGATGAGTGAAGATTTTCAATGTAGAATAGCCAAGACTCAGGGTGTTTTTTCAGAGTTAAAAATAGTTTGGAAGGACAGGAAGATAAGTCTGCAAACCAAGATTAGAATCTTAGAAGCTACAGTGATGACAGTGGTCAAATATGGCTCTGAAGCATGGACGCTCCGAAAAGCGGATGAAGATTTGCTAGATGTTTTCCAGAGAAATTGCTTAAGGATTGTTCTGGTGACTGACCGTATTTCAAACAATACGCTATACGAAAAATGTGATTCAATACCGCTCTCTAGGGCTATAATGAAAGAAAGGTTGAGATGGTTAAGGCACGTTGTACGGATGAAGGATGACAGATTGCCTAAGATTATTCTTTTCGGCCAACCATCTAGGGCTAAAAGGAAAGCAGGTTGTCCCCGTCTTAGGTGGGAGGACGTCATAAAGAAAGATTTAAAGGAAATGGGAACTTCGTGGGCGGGTGTAAAAAGGGAGGCTTTGAATAGATTGGGGTGGAGGAGGATCGTGCGTAGCTGTGTTGGCCTCCAGGTGGCTTGGTGCTGCGGTGAGTTGTTAGTAGTGTGTGTGTGTGTGTGTGTGTGTGTGTGTGTGTCTCTCTCTCTCTCTCTCTCTCTCTCTCTCTCTCTCTCTCTCTCTCTCTTTTTTTTTTTTTTTTTTATATCTCTCTCTCTATATATATATATATATATATATATATATATATATATATATATATATATATATATATATATATATATATATATATATATATAATTCACATCGGAATTTTCCCTCTCCCCCCAAAATTGGATTATTCATCAACATTCTCAGTTCAGATACGGGTAAATAACCTTATGTCTTTCTGCAATTGGTTGCCGAAAATTAAGGAATGTATAAGGAATTTCGAGCTTTTTTAGAGGGGCTCAGAACCCCCCCCCCCCCCAGTGGTTTCTCGGGGCAGACTTGGCTCTGACCAATGACGTAATTTTGTCAACATTCTGGGGGGGGGGGGGCAAAGTTGGAGCCAATTGTCTCAAATCAAGTGGAAAATGACAGTAAAAACTAAAAAGAAAGCTATTTAATGCCATAAACGTATTATTTAGTACTATAAAAGTACTATGAAGGTACTTTATAATACTATGAAGGCAAATATGTAGTAAAAAAAACTGATCTGTTAATGCTTGACTGTTGATGTTTATGTTGATGCTTGAATTATGCAGGTTTATCTTAGTTTTGACACGATTTTGGAAGAAACGAAATATCATCTGGGGGAGGGGGGAACCACGATTTAGGAGGGGCATTTGCCCCTGCCCCATAGCAAATTATGCCGCTTGCCCTGATGGCCTAATGATGAAGTTTTAATGAAGAACTTGGCCTGTCAGTGCTTTCTTTTTCAGTCCTTTTTCGAAATTAAAGTTAAAAAAAACAAGTTTTTTACGCTAAAGTGTTTTATTGTTTTAAAAAATAAAGTTGCGAGACAGAGTCAAACTTTAGCGTAACGAGCGAGGCATTGAGGAGGGGACATCCCCTTTCATATAAGGAATAATTTCTGTTCGTTTTAAGTTTTAATGTCGCTCCTTACTTTCAGTTAAAAAAAACTTGTTCTTTTATTTAATTTCTGAACGTTTTTGAATTAATACAGCTTTGATTTTGGCTCACCGTACATGAATAATTAAAACGAAATTTGTATATTAATTTGTAATTTTTTTTAGCTAAAGGGCTTTCTCGAAATTTTGTTCTGACGTAACTTACGAATTAACTTACATAACGAACTTCTAAATTCGTATATTTTTATTACGTCTAGTAGGGAGTTCACCCCCTAATCAATACATCGCTCTTTACGCTTAAGTTCAAATTTTGTTCCAGTTCTTTAAGAATGACCCCTTAATCACAAAGGCCGCTAATTACAATAAATAGCTCTGATGAAAGTACAAAAAAAAATTAATTTCTGATCGTTTTTTTAAATAATGCTGAGAAATCTGGCGCCCCCTTCATAGCAATGTCCCATCCCCCATGAAAACTTCCTCCATGGAAAGATCCTCCCACTTAACACCCGACCCACCCCCACCAACTACCAGAAAAAATCCCCCCTGAAAACTTCTGTATACTTCATAATATCCAATACTATAAGTAAACGTTGGGTAAAGTTCATAACTTGTAGACCTTCCCCCGGGGACTGTAGGGGATTAAGCCATCCTTAAAGACATAGTTATTGTATTTTTCAACCATGCTGAACAAAATGGCTATCTCAAAATTTTGATCGGGTAAGTTTGAGGAAAAATGAGCGCGGGAGGAGGCCTAGTTGCCCTCCATTTTTTGTCATTTAAAATGGGCATTAGAACTTTCAATTTCCGTTCGAATGAGCTCTCCCGCGAAATTCTAGGACCACTGGGTCAATATGATCACCCCTGGGAAAAAATAATAATAATACAAAAAAAACTAATAAACACGCATCCGTGATCTTTCTTCTGGCAAAAAATACAAAATTCCATATTTTTGTAGGTTGGAGCTTGAAACTTCTAGAGTAGGGTTCTCTGATTAGCTGAATCTCATGGTGTGATTTTCATTAAAGTTCTATTATATTTTCAAGTTCTATTCACATTTTCTTGGAAGTTATAGAAGGGTTCAGATCTTTTCAGATTTATTATAAAGTTATATTATGATTTTCATTAAAGTTCTAAAATAAGGCAAATTCTCTCAGGCGCGTAACGTTTGATGGGTATCTAAACTCGATGAAACTTATATATTTGAAATCAGCATAAAAATCTGATTCTTTTGGTGTATACATTGGTATCAAAATTCAGGTTTTTAGAGTTTCGATTACTATTGAACCGGGTCGTTCCTTACTTACAGTTCGTTACCACGAACTGTTTGGTCTTTATGGCGCACGAGCAGTGTAACAAAGCATTATTCACTTGTTGTAAGAAAGATTTAAAATGATAGGGTTCATTTTGATGCATTTTCTTTAAGCGATACAATTTCAGTTCATTCGGTCTCCACTTCATGACCTTGACCTTTTTTTTCTTGGAAGTGATAGAACGGTTAAGATCTTGCACTTTTGGATAAAAGTCTAAAACCCTTTATTTAGAGATATTTTCCACGGGAAAAAATGTGCTTGGCACCGCAGCAGGGGCGCCATAGAAAAATGTATGGAGGGAATAATTGTTTCATCTTTCTTAAATGAAGACAAAACAATAAGTATTTGACTATTTTTCCAAATCCAGGGGCGGGATATTTTGTCGCTTTTTTAGTTTTTTTTTAATAAAAACACAAGATCAAGTATTAATATCACCGGGAGAGGCAATTGCCCCATGACCCTTCCATGATTACTGTCCCTGCACCACACAGTTCTCATATATCTGGAATGAAATGGCAACACTGAAGAGTGTCTCAGCCCCTTAAATTGCGCCTGGAAGACCCCAGAAGTGGCATAGTGACCGAAAGAAACCCACCAAACTTCACCTATATAGTGAAAACAAAAAAAATTGGCACAGAGTGGTATTTTAAATTGACTCTTCCTAGTAAATAAATGTGGGTGTGGCTCCAAACAGGGGCAAGTTTTTGCAAAAGTTTATGGAGAAGAAAAATGTAAAGTCCAGAAATGGAATATTCTCCCCCTTTCTATAAATCAATTGGCGAAGAGGTACTTGTATATTAGTCAGAACACACTCTAGAATTTTGGTCAGCAAAATCTGACAAAAATAGGTTTAGCTATCTGTACTCGGGACAATTAGCTTAGGTTCGGTGGAAAACTACGCTGTAGTTAAATTTCAATTGAATATTTAATGCATATGGCTGGTATTTTGGTTAGGTTACGTTTTGCTTGTAGCCCCGCTATACTTAACCCCCATTCCCCCCTAATGTTCAAATATATAGCCCAATTTACATATATTATATCATCTCCCACTGCGTCTTAGTTTCACGCTTGGTAGATTATTTTATTTTATTTTTGATCATATTTGTGTAATGGAGTTCTTTACTTTTCTTTGAAAAACTTATTTTGTGGAAAAAGTTTTTTTAATTAGTATACTATGAAAGATCATATCCGTGTTACAGAGTTTCACGATAAAACAATAGATTTAGAGTACAAATTTACAAAGCAGCTAAAAACTGTTCACCGTGAAAAATAAAAAAGGTAGAGTTCTTTGTGCTCACTTTCGGGTTTCAGATGACAGTGAAAGAGAAGTTATTTTCTATATATTTTTGCCCTGACACCTTCCGTTAATTGGTTTTTATTTAGAAAGAAAATATTAAGATAATTTTGTATTTTAGGATTTAAATCATTAAATATTTGCATTTATAAGATTTTGCTTCAGGAATGACGTGATTCGTATTGCATGTCTATTCTTGAAATATAATTACTTCCTAAATATTATTGCCCTGAGGTATTTTTTTAATTGGTTTTCATTCAGAAAAAAACCATTAAAATAAATTTGTGCATTTTCAGAGTTTGTAAAACTATACATATATATATATATATATATATATATATATATATATATATATATATATATATATATATATATATATATATATATATATATATATATATATATATATATATATATATATATATATATATATATATATATATATATATATATATATATATATATATATATATATATATATATATATATATATATATATATATATATATATATATATATATATATATATTGTTCAAAAACAATATTAAAACCAAGGTAAGATAAATATAAAACAAGATTCAAAAGGAGCTTAAGGTGACATACGTACGAGCCTGTAACAGACTCTTCTTAATAATTTGTTTAATTAAATCATTTTCTTGATTTGGTACAGCTGGCAGTTTTTCAGGGCCTACAATTATTCTGTTTCATTAAAAAAAACGCATGACAGACATATGGCGTAAATTAAATAGAAATTTTGCATAACAATGAACATGTCAACGAAGACAAAAAGATGGCATAGTAGATAATGAGACTAAAAACAAAAGATAAGATTTTGCAACAATAGAAAATTAACACGAAAAATAAGCAAAAAATGAGTGGAAAGTTTGAAACAAGCCTTAGGTTTTAACCCAGTTGTGATGAATCCTGTTCGTCTAGTTAAAGTCTATCTTTCTAAAATAAATTCTAATAGTTTCAAAGGTAATTTGGTAGTGTGAGAAATAAAGTTCAAACTTCGAAGTTAAAAATCCAAACGGAAAATTTGATCGAATTTAGTAATCAGATTCATCACATAAAGTCACTTTAAAACATATGGCGAGAAAGTAGGCAAATCGGAGCCTCACTTTTTTAGACACTTCTTTATTGAATCTCGTTCTCATATTAATTGACTGACTACTACTACTACTAACAACTCACTATAGCACCGAGCGACCTGAGGCAAACGCAGCTGCGCACGCGCCTCATCCATCCCAATCTTCAAAGCTTCACTCTTTATCCAGTGGCGGTTCTAGGTCCGGGCGGGTAGGGGGTAGCTGCCCCTAACCAGTTTTTCTGACATAAATTCCTTTTATTTATATGTTTCTAGACTCCTATTAAGGTACCTCCCCCGATTATGAGGCCTAAAACTCCTACTGTCTTTACCCCTTCCCATGAAGTTCTAATTATCTTTAAATTTTTTCTTATCATATTTGTGGCAATGTTTATTGCTTTTATCGCCATTCTCAAAAAAAATATTCACAAGAAAACCCAACCTGACGAAATACCAAGCACGATTATAATTGATTAAAGCGTTAATATTCACCAATTAGGGCAGCTATTCTTACCTAAAAATTTGCCCCCATCCCTAGATTATGATTTTTTTTTGTATTTTCAATGAAAAAAATGAGTGCCCTAGATTTTTGAAATTTTCTTGTATCTTCATTGGAAAAATAAATAGAAAAAAACAGTCTTTTTCCTCTCCCACACGGTGTACAAAACAAACATTTGCTACTTATTTATTGATTTTATAACCGTAGGGAGGAACGAGCATGCATAAAAAAATGAATAGCGTAAAAATTCCCTTGAAAATTATGTGAGGGAGGGAGCCAAGGCCGCATCCAGGGGGGAAGGGGATTGGAACCCCCTCCCCCGAAATGTTTTCCGACTCATCAAAACATAACAAAAATGAATATAAACAAGTTTTTATGCGCTTTTAAAAGTATTGTTTGCCCCCCCTTAAGAATAAGTTATTTTGAAAAACCCCGAAAACAAATCTTGGTTACGGCCCTGGAGGGAGCAAAAATTTATTTTTCAAAATTTAGGGGGCAGTTTTGTTGTTTAAAATAGAATACCAGTCGTTTTTTTTTTAATGAAAATACCAAAAAAGACTTTTTTTCAAATCTAGGGGGAGACAGCATAAAAATATTTTGGGGAACAAGTCCCCCCTCCCGCTAGTTGACACCACTATGTGGAGTCAACATAGGACAATTCTATGAAAAACACTTTATAATACTCAGAATATAGACGGTTCAGTTTAAAACACACCTTTAACGAGCGATAAGTCCCTTTTAAAAAGACAAACTCGTCATTCAATATAGTTAAATTTTGAATACAATGGTTGATACTGAATGGTAATTTACTAATTTTATTACTTCGAAGCACAAAATCGATTCTGGACAATGTGCACAGCATGCACAGATCAAAAGTAAATTTTCAATAAAATAATAAAATGTATCACATAATCGTGTTGAATACATTTTCGTTAAAAATTCAATCGAACATTTAACTTCAATAGATTAATATCAAATGTCAATCATTGACCGCATTACTACTATGGTTACAAGCAGTGTTTCCACTTATCTTTTCAAACAATCTGTAGAATCTTGACAATTTTCAGGAGAAAATCGGGAGATGGCTCTCAGGATTTAGGAGAAAATCGGGAGATGGATCTCAGGAATTAGTAGAATTTTCAGTTTTGTGTATTTTGTATTGAGTTTTTGGAGGTGTTCGAGCGATTTGAGCATAAAGTACCACATTCTAAATGTTTGGAGTGCAGATTTACTGGAGCCAGCTGAAATTCCGGAAAGAAAATTAGTCGATTAACTTTGTCAAAAATGACAAAAGGAAGCATCTAGAATCTTGAAATCTATTTAATTTTGAAACTAAGTGCAGTTATATTTCATTCAGACTCTAAAGCTGTTAAATTAAGACATTTTTCTTCATCTACCCCTGCTTTTTTTCGACCTTCGAGATCCCACGCCAGAGCCCACTAATTTGAGGGCTGGGACAGAAAATCGGGATGAATTACGGACACCAGGACTTTGACAATTGAGTCTGAGTTAAGTGGACATTTTTTTTTTTTACCACCATCCCCAGAGGTATTCACAAATGATAAAGAGAAAACGCAAAGTCATAGTTCAGTAGTATTTATATAACTGAAAAAAAGTATAAAAATAGCAAAACTTTCAGATACATATACCACATTACATTCATAATATGTGTCTATCGCATGGCTTTTTATGTGAGAAGCCTCCTCTGATCATGCAGTAACTCAGCTTCGACTGCATACTCTATTCCTCCTTTCAACCTCATTTTCAGGGGTTGGTCAACCGTCAGTGTGTCTGTTGTAACTCCGTCTTGTTTCATTTCAAGTGTCGTCTGAATCTTGGAAGCCAAAGTTACTGTTACCAAATGATTCCTACTGTCTGTCTTTACTTCTTGAGTAAGCTGAACAGTCTTTCTGAAGCTACGTTCGAAAATGGCAAGGAAAAAAAGTATTGTACAAACTTTGCTAAGTTTGGTTTCCACGGTGGTCCCTCGCACTCAAAGTCGATTTCCAGTAATCCACGGCTGTCAGAGTCACTGTTTTATCATCATTGGCACTATCGGAATGTTCTTGCCTTTCTTTGTCAATGGCACAGAAAGTTTTTGTACTCGTTTTCATCCTTTCTTCGCAATTTTATGTTTTATAATACACTGAAAGGCCCTGGTGGACTATATTCGTCACTTTCTGCTTACCCAGTCTTTCTTTATCAGTAACATTCTTATGCGGTATATTTTTCAGGAATGGGACTAACTTGTCAACCAGCAAAAATCGTAAATTGCTTTCAAAATGCTGCAGTTTTCGTCTCAGTTTCTTGTATTGGATCATTTGAAGCCAACCCCTTCAGTTCTACAGAGCAACTGCAGACAAAGTCTAATTGTTGTCATATTTCTTGAAATTTGTAGTAACTCTGGATCCTTTAGAACCTTATAAATCAGCTGGACCCACATAGTGCTAGTTCTCATCTTCTTGGTGCAAGCCAACACCTGTGGTTAGTTTATGAATTGAAAATTTTTAGTTAAGTACAAACCTTGAAGGTGTTTAAATGATCAAAAACAGAAAATCAATGCAACCACTGTGGAATGGATAATGGGCAAACCTATGCCAATAAATTCAAAATCGCAGTGCCTCAATTGCCTGGGACGTTAGGAAAAATCCCTAAAAGACCACAGGCAATGGACAGGTAAATAAAATAAGAATGACCACAAAGTAAAATGTTTCGGGGATTAAGTTTTCTGGAGATTTTCGGGAGATTCTTCATTTTTTGTCGGGAGATTGATTAGAAATTCGGTAGATCTCCCGAAAAATCGGGAGAAGTGGAAACACTGGTTACAAGTATGGTTATTACTTACATTCCTCTGATAACTGTTTATTATTGTCATAATTAATCACGAAGTCAATTAATATGTTGATATGGAACTCTGTGCCTGGCTAGTAAAGTAAGCTAAGTACCAAGGACAGTGAAAGTAACGCCTTATTGTTTAATTGGTTAAATGGAAGTTTATAAAACCGCACATATATTAAAAAAAGGGGACAAATCTAGAATTAAATTTTTTTTTTTCACTAAAAACAGGCTTCATATGCAGTTATGCAGTTTTTGGCTATAGCGGGTGCTAAATTAAAAAAACATAAACGTGGGTGAAAAGTCAGCCAAATAATAGGTCAAAACGTACGGCACCAAACAGCTTAAGAAAGGTGTAACTTTCCTTTGAAAACGTTGCTGTCTTTGGTAATAAACAGATTGTTAGGTTAATTTTGCTTATTATTTATCTTCACGGTTGAACATGGCAACACTGACAAAAATGTGGTACTGTTCCAAAAATTCCACAGTTTTGAAACTAATAAAAGAAAAAACATGAGAAATTTATAATCTTCGTGTAGAAACAGACCTAGAATGAGCCTAGGGGACAAGAACTTCTATTTTAATGTTCTTGGTACTTAAAGGCAAGGGTGTATTCAGGAGGGGAAGCTAAGTGGTTTGAAACCACACCTCCACGAAATTTCTTTCCGACTCGTAAAAATGAAAAAAAAGCATATAAACAATTTTTGATGTATTTTTTAAAGTTTTTTGTACCCCCTCCCCGAACGAAAATTATGGATACGGCCTTGCTTAAAACTATTCCTTATACCGTCACTGTACGCCTTAAGTTTGTATGTAAAGTTTTAAAACTTCTGAAATATTTGCCTGAAATCGTTTGCTAATCTGGTTTCAAGGGTATATGGGCAGATAAATGTATGTTCAACTGTAATTTGATTCTCTTGATCCATGGATGTCCGCAGGGGGCAACTTCCGACATCGTAAATTTTCCGGAGTTTCTGGGTACATCTTATTCAAATTATCAGTAGAGGAGGGGGTACCAGTCGTGTCAGGGCTCCTTTTATGGGCATAGAATACTGACAGGGCTCCAAATATGGGCATAGAGTCATTAGGGAGAACACGTGGTTAATGGGGTCAATGACCTCTTTTTACAAGGTCGATTTATTTGATGTTTATGTGTGTAATAGCTCCGGGGCGAAGTTTGCACATGCGCATTGAATTCTAACGGGAACAATGTTATTGATCTAGGACTCGAAGGGGAAGTGAATTTCCGAGAACTTGATTGCGTAATCGAAGGGGAAATGGATTTCCGAGAACTTGATTGAGTAATCCATTGGGAATTTTATTGATCCGATAACGGGAAACAGGATCACGTGTATCCTAACGAATCAGGGTCAGTCTAGAGTCAGCAGTCAGAGTGAAAGGATTAAAAAATGAATAAATTTGAGAAAGAGAGAATTAGATCAAATCTAGTGTTTATGGAAAAACATTTGATTTTGGATGATGATTTTCTCGAGTTATCTCTTAAACGCAGGATATTCTCATGTCAGGGAACACTTGAAAATATAATGAGGAGTGATTCTCCCCCATTGGAATTTTGTATTAAAATTTTAAAATTTTATTCAAATGATTAGTCAATTTATTTATATATTAATTGTAACAAGGCAGAATCATATTGTGGATATACTTTTGAAAACACTGCCAATGGATTCAATGTAGATGGCTCCCCAATCATTCGAAAGAGGTAACGGCACAGAGTTACTCCTCTCTCCCCCATTTCCCTGTCGTTGAATTTATCGAACGAAGAGGATCAGTTTCGTTTTAGCTGTGAGTGAGTTGACATCGGAAACCGAAAAATGTTCTATATATATCCATTGTGCATGTACACTCTTGGCAGTTGGAACCAATGCGAGAATTGTAGAATTTTTGATGACTATAGTGAAAAATGTAAATTATGTAATCCTTGTAAATTACATAAAGGTTATGCAGTACAAATTAAAGGATGTAATTCATGTCTTGAGGAGGTGCGTGACTCTCATCCTAGAGGGCACCTGTGCTCCAATTGTCACTATGATAAATGGGATCAGTGGGAGAATACTTACCCCGCTATGATTGGAAAGAATCCCAAACGTGATTTCAGTTTATTTCTACGAGATTGGTATCGTCGTGGATTTAAATTATTCTGGGAAGAGGACTCAGGTCTACGATTCAACAGTTGGAGTAACAAAACAATCTGGTTTCTACGTCACCGCTGTGATGACACCACCTACTATGACTATAAACCAAGTCATTTTTATTTGGCAGTTACCGAATGTGATTCACCACTTGAAAACATTGTATGTGATATTGCTTCAAATAGACAGATTGAAACTCTTGAATTTCATAATATGAATGCAAATAGTATAATTGACTATGCAAAGAGATATGACAAGAGTGAAGTTACATTGTACTGTAGAAAATGTGACCCTGACTTTGCAGTCAATCAAGATCAATATACAGTGAATCCAAATGATTTACCAACATTAGTGGTTCACGATAGTTGCCTATACATCGAAGATGAAGAAATCTAAAGTGAAGATTTAAAGACATTGTTGTATATATACGCATTTTATTAATAAACAAATTCACAAACATTTTTAAAGCACTTTACTCTTAGGGCCCTGAAATCAATACTATATAGGTCTGAGAGGATATTTTCCAATAGAAAGTCGTTCAGACGGGGATTTTCAAAATAAATGTGGAGAAACTGCTTGTAAGTATATCCAGGACATTGGAATACAAAATATAGTAGTGCATGGAAGCCAAAGCTTTAAGTCGTTAGATCCTGCACCCTCTTCCGATTTTGAATAATAGTTGTTCAACTGCTTTCAATATAGTTGTTAATGTGGGGTGTGTAGGATGTATAGTGTAGACAAAGAGGGTCAGAAAACTCAATCTTCTTCATCGTTTGAAAGATGCACAACAAATTACCAGTCAGCACAGTTGATGGACTGCTATTAACAATAATCAAGGTATTTTTGACACTTTGAATTTTTCCTAGATAGTCTGAGGGTAGACAATATCATTTGTACTGGGACATGTAGGTGTCCATATTAAATACATTGATTATTTGACTGGTGTTCGTGGCGCCAAGTCTAGTAGAACACTGCCTTCGGGAGTGATTTCCCAATAGGTTTCATATTGATTTAGTGAGATTAGTGCAATACTCTCAGCCAATGGGTCGGTAAATGTACACTCTAAAGGCACACTCCCCGTACGTACTATAGTCATATCCTGTGTACCCGACAAATCCAGTACAATGATACCATGTGTTTTAGCAAACATATCTTCGGTTATACCATTTTCAAATAGTTGAGAGTCATGATCTAGGGTTTGCATGGTCAATTCGTACAATGTTCTATAGGATCTATCAAAAGATAGATTGTAGAGTGGGATGACGTTTACTTTGCACACAAGAGATGAAAGTCCAAACTTCTCGAATTTATGTGGGCATTCAGTCCATGATCCTATTGCACTGGCGCTTTTTACAAAGGCCAAAGCCAATTTCGACGGAATTTAGCCATTGATAAATGATGAATCGGTGAAGGTGCGTGAGCCCATTGCAATATGACGCTGATTGGTGATTGTATGAGGAACAAGTAGTTTAATATTGTTGCCATTGGCTCTCAGTTTTTCCACGGCCAAAGCAACAGAACTCATAACCTGTTGTTTGCGTACATGTAGTATCGCTGAGGTGAGGGAGAGACTTACATCAGGATTACCAGCAAGTTCTTTTCTCAATATGAAATTGGAGGGTGCAAGCGTTAGTTTTATATCCACTTTAACATTGGGCGGCAGCCATTGGGGTATATTAAATATTTCATGATATATTTTTCCGACTAGATGTAATTCACTAGTTGTAGCATTTTTAAGTGCATCAGTACTATCAGTATTAGTAATATATTCATATCCACTAGAGGCGCCTCTCAAGTCCTTGCATGACTTGGGCGTCATCAGCATGAATTGCATAGAGCTTGCATAGTTTGAGAGATTGTTGCTTTTGCTCACCAGTGTGCCACTGATGTAGACACTAATTTGACGAAATAAATTATGTAATATACAGTTTTCATAGGATATTCCATCGGCCCGAATTAGCATTGTATTTTCGGATTTCCGGACTTTCATTTGCAAATCTATAAATGTGGACGATAAATATATGAAGTAGTCTTCATTGGAATAAATGTGAAAGTGGATATTGTCGGAGAGGGGTTGTTGTGGATAGAATTGTTCATAGTATCCATGCTGGACACTCACATCAACATTTTCGGCAGTGAATAGATTCAATGAGGCGGTGATTGAAGGTTGAGAATCCTTATGCGGTAGGTAGGACATTTTAGGAGAAGAAATCTAGTTTCGATCTGACAATTCTATTCTTCCTGGGACTTCTGGTTACAGCACGTGTCGGCTTTTTCCTTCTTTTCTTTGACAAAAGGAATGTCTTACGTTTCCGTCCTGAGTGGAGACTGATGAGGGATGCATTGTTTCTTGACCTTTTTAAGCCTTTGCCATTCTGTTTTAATTTCTCGCCAAGGGTTCGCGCACTGGACCTAAGATTTTCCGTAGCACTTTTTTTAAAATCCTTGCCAGAGCCCCAATCGTATAGTGTAGAGGATATATTTGTAGGGCGCATTGTGACGTTGTTGAAGTACGTCTAAAGTTAAAAGATCTGTTTGCATTATATGCAGAGGGAAAAAGGCTTTAGTTTGTCGATATTGTTTGCTGCGAAGCCTGTGATTCCGATGTAGTGTGTAACTCGATTCATTTTCTAGATACTCTTTTGCATTTTTCAATGTGGTGCCGGAGACAGCTTTGGAAAGCGTTTTGGGGGAACTTAAACTTCCCGCTTCACCAATATTTTCATAAATACCTTTCAAAATTTCATCCATTTTGAGCTTAAACATGTAGTGTAATTTCCACTCCCCCTTTGCACACTGGTGGGCGAATCAATTCGTCTTCGCATTTGACTAGCAGCCACAGGTGTTGTAAAATCATTGCTGCTGCTGATAGTATCTTCAAATATTGAATCTTCTTCTTCTTTTTTAAATGGTGTTGTTGGAGGACTATATTCTCTTAGTTTCTTTAGAATTTGCTTATTGCCAATAAGACTTTTGGGAAAGTTTGATACACATAGAAAGGTGTATAGATTATCGTCAAAGGATAAGAGACCTTTACGATTCGTCACCATATCACAAATTAAATCAACTAGATTATAACTTTTTCCTTGTATTATAATTCGTTTCCCTGTGCTCTCGACTTGAACTTGATCATCAGTTTCCAACATGAGATAGGATAATACTCTTTTACTCTGTTCTCGATAGGTCAGTGGCAATAGGTTTCCAATTTTCATTACAATCGAATTCAATTCCTTCTCGATTGATGCTGCTGCAGACTCTTGAGGAGTTGATACCTGTTTGGAGGGATCAGCAGCGGTGGGTCTCTCACGATATGGTTTATGCTTTTCCACACGTCACATTACATCTTGAAGTAAAAGCAGTTTTTTGTCATCGGCAATATTCTCATCGTTAATGAATTTGCTTAGATTGTCTTCAAAATGTTCGATGGGCGAGAGGACAAGTTCAAATGGTGTCAATTTATAGGGTTTTGCCATTCTCTAGAGAAAACTGTTTACAAGTCCTGCAATTATTGGCAGTAAAAGTGTGAAGAAGCTACCACCTGCTTGAAGGAGCCGTTTTCTTTTAAATTTTTTTCATTTTTTTTTTAAATAACCTTCACGGAACCTGGAACGATGTTGCTTTGTCTGTTGTCTAACACCTTCTGGCAGTTGAACATTACCCTCAGTTAAATTTAAACAAAGTTCAGATATTAGATTAATGAAATCATTGTCAACAACATGTCTGAGTATAGCCTTCCTAAGCAAGGGTTTTGAAGTGCTTAAAACGGAAAACAGATGCCGTTGTTCGTGTAGTTTCTTCAGTGTCATAATGGCGACTAATAGTCTTTTCTAATGTTAACAGGAAGATATACTGTAATTTCATTGTTGAAAATGTCGGTGACTACACGTAGATCCTCGGGCGTGCTCTGATTAAGATCCAGCAAAATGTAACCATAGTGCTTGCTTGTCGCGTGTGTGTACGCTTACAACATAATTTTTGGCGCGCGGGGGTATATCTGATTTTTGAGTGTTATGAGCGAGCTAGAAACACCCACGACTCGATAGATAATATAGACGGTGCAATTCAAAGCAAGGGTTCACATACATTTGCTCTGATGAAACAGATTGTGTAGAACCAGAGTAACAGAAATGTGTTCATGATGGGAGCGAACGGTGAACAGTTGTAGCATTTTCTGTGAGAACTGTTCAATGGATTCAGCCAAATCATCAATAATCAACCACGAGTTCGATTCAATACTATTGAAAACATCAAGTCCTCGTATGAATTGTATTGGTAGGGTTGTGTCAATAGCTTTTATTTTATCATAGGACTCTTGCCAAATACTACAGCAATAGTAGATTTTTTTTAGTTTTTCGAAAAACATTTTATCACAATTTTGAATTATTCTAGATAAAAGCGTTGTTTTCCCCGACCTTGAAGGACCATACAGAAACGATCTGAAGGGTGTTTTAAATTGATCATTCTTCTGACAATAGTCGGACTACAACTAACTGTAAATCGTATGTGCTCAATGAATAAGTAGTAATTTCCCCATAGATCTATCTATTCAAGAGCAACAAAAAACATTATTTCATGGCAGCATTCATTTCGGCACTGCATAAAAACAAATATTTGCAGTCAACATGAACAATGATAAAAAAAATAACACTTGTTCAACAAGAACAGTTGACAAAATTTCATGGTCAACATGAAAACTCTATTTGCAGTCAACATGAACAATGATAACACTTTATAAATAAGCACTTATTGTCTTTAAACACTTTTCTGTACAATACTTTATGTACAATTAAAAAACACTTTTTGTCGATCATCAACAACACTTTTCTGTACAACACTTTTTGTCAACTTACACACTTTGCTATACCAGACACTTTCTATACAACAGAAAATACACACACACACACTTGGAACAATAGCACAGTTGAACATTATAGTGAATTTAAAGGTGTGGGTTCCCCCCTCCCCCCGGGGACCGCGGGGCCGAAGGCCGGCCGGCCGCGGGCGGGGCCCCCCCCCCCCCACCCCCTGGGCGGCCGCGGGAAGGGATCCCCCCCCCCCCCCCGGGAGCGGCGATGGAAAAACAATAGTTGCCGTCACTGCTACAGGTTAGTGGATGGGTTAAGCTAGTGAGATTGGGATTAGTTAATTTATGAACTGGTTGGGGGGTGGTTAGTGGTTAGTCAGATTAGGTTAATTTATCCAGACCAAGTTGATTGCGATAGTCTATGCATTCAACTCGGTCTGAAATACGGTAGTGGCCGTAACAGTCACACCATTCTCGAGCACATAGACCTTGTCGGATATACATGACATTGCATTCTTTTCCACTCTCACAGTATAATTTCTATACTGTAGAGAGCGAATTGCAAGCACTTGTGCTCTCGGCACTTGGCTACTTTCGACACAGTCTCTGTACACGTTCATATTGAAATTTCTCTTTACAAAATGTGTAAGCATCCCTTTACACGCCTTCTTTTCTTCCCGACTAGGAGTTTCAACGCAATAAACTTTGGGACCTGGGCACACCCCCCTGGATATAAAATCACTCCCAGTCTCTGATTTTAATTTTAATAGTTGGTTGGGGGCTTGACGTTTCACCAACTCGGGGTAGAGCGATGGATTCCAGTTGGTGAAATCAATCCGCGAGCTGATGTGCACCCCCTTTTCTAAATCACCCAATAAATCCAATTCAGTCCCATTTACCTTTAACAGCAGAGAATCTGTATCACCATAGTAAACTTGAACCTCCCCTCCCGTGGCCATTGCACCTTGCACACATTGTAAAAGAACGACAACATGAGCTTTTTTGAAATTTCTAGTACTGAACTGCCGCCTGCAATATTCTTGTTCAGTACTACATTTCGCTTTCGCCTGTGTAGAAGAACCATGCCGGCCTGTATGCTCATGAACGATGTAAAATTGGGGTCGGCAATAATTCGTGCACACTCTAGAGGGTCAGTCACGACGTCGCAGCGAGATCTATTACGAACGCTTTCACACATTTTGCCAAACGCTGAATTTAGAATGAGCTTATACATTTCCTTCTCCACCTTTGAATTTGCCCTAGAGCGTTTATCGACAAAGGTGTCGATAAACGTTTTCAAGTAGGGTCGCTGATTGAACTGCAGGACCCTGTGTATTTTGGTGATTTTGAAACCATTGCTCACCATCCAGTGCAAAAGCACATGGTGAACAACGATATTCTCTTTAGGGTCCAAATCAGCAATCAGTTTTTGTTTAGAGGGAGTCCAGTGCATCCCCATATCCTCAACCAATGAACGATTGTAGGGGCTCAGAGAGCCCCTGCTCACGGGCCGATTGATACAGGGAAAAACCAAATCTTTGACTGAGTCGTGAAGAGCCAGCGAAATGTGACCGTCAATTTCAAAGAACCATCCGTGCGGCCCGTTGTCCTCGACGATGGTCATGTCGGGGAACTCACAAGGATTCTCAAGCCATTGATAGTTCCCACACGGCAAAGAGTCGTGTGACATTGCCGAGGGGTACAATGAGTTCATGTCCAAGAACACTGCATTTGACTTTGCACCGGTGCTTTGTCCGCTTGGATCGGTTGATAAGACGCGGTCCCCATGAAAAACATACCCTCCCCGCATTGAATGCTCTACATAAAGGTGCTGATCTACGTCGGTGATTAGGCCTATTTACTCCCTGCTAATTTTTAAAATTAAATCCATCACTAAATGGGGTGTAGAAAAATAATAACCTATATCTAACCCGAACTCTGAATAGATTTGGTCTGTGTTCTTACAGAGTATATCTAACAGAGTTAGAACGTCACTGGCCAAGTACAGTCTACAATAATCCCACCCATTTTTACAATCCCCCTTGGACCACACCTTCTTGGCAAACTCATACTCCTCGACTGTGCATTCACTGTTGGTCAGTGAATTGTGAAAAGCTTCAATTGGAGGTAGTTTCTCCTCGCTTAAGCGTGCGCCAGAACAGTAATAGTCATATGCGTATACACCTTTGCAGGTCAACAGATCATACATTTCACTGTCTGGAAAGTTCTGTTTCAGCAAGGGAAAGCTATCGAACTTGTCGCTTTTTTGCACTTGAATCAATTGACTCAATGCCTTGGGAAAAAAACTAAAGGAATCTAAAAACCTGATTTTATTCCAGCACGTACGCCCATTATCCACTGCCTGCCATTTCAGTTCGAGAAGCAATAACTTCTCGGCTGATTTGGGAATTATGTTGTAGATAAAATAACTATTTACCCCTGGACAATATACTCCCCCTCCCTCCCTATGCATACGTGCCAGTGCCGGTAAAATAAATTTTAAATCATAATTGTAATTATGAATAAAAACAGGGATAAAAAACTGATGGCTAACATTTAAATAATACGATTGATGAGCACCTCCTCTAAAATTACTACCCCCCGAGGCTCTTTCCTGCCCCAAATGGTCATGTTCTCTCACTTTCTCCCCTCCCCCCCCGTGTGCCGGTAGTCCCCTTCTCCCCCGCTGCCCCCGCCCCCGGACACACCCCCCAGCGATTTTGATCTTAACTCGCGCGACGATCCACTGCAGACAACCCCAGTGGATAATGGGTATTTCTCAAACGAGAAATAGCACCATTAGCCGTGCCAATCAGTTTAGTCAATGCCTTGACCATGCACTCCCCCTCATCCAATGTTTCAACTATTTCTAACAACTGCATGGTGTTAGAATTGTCTCTTTGCGCGTGGGCGTAGGACACTGCAATAGCCTGATGTTCTTTGACTCGGTTTGGAAATTGGGGGTCATTCACCTCCACCAGCTTAGCCTCACAGTCCAAAGATATTTTGTTGCACTGGAGAAGGGTATTTTTGAAAATTTTTGAAACGTAGAAAGGCCCTATCCCCTGAAACCGTTTCCACTGTCTGATAGCCATGCCTGCTACAATGCTTCATATGATCCCGTAGTTTTATATCACTACGGAATTGTGAGAGGCATGTTGGACAGTAGAAACGTACCCCTCGATCCTTACCACCCCCCAGAACTTTACGAATGTCAGTGATCGGATCAAAATGACCGACTGTATTTGGTTGACATGGTGGTGTGTATAATAACCAAACCCGGTGTTTAACCAACTCGACCGACGAGCCCCTTACGGGAAAAACCACCCCTTTCTTTTTAGAGCGAGCCCCATCTTCAAATTCAGTCTCGTATTGGACCACAGTAACGCCGATATTTAAATGGGCATTAGCCCTTTCAAAAATGTCAATAGATCTTAGCGTTACTGGGTATTTTCCTTCTAGGCAAGAAAAATCTACAACTGGGAAAACGGACCCCTCCTTCCCATGTACAGCCCAGTAATCTAAATTCGTCTTGGTAGCTTCCCGAGCTAGAGGCTCGTATGCTGATATGAGGAAAGCATATCTGAAACACATTTGACCTGTTTCAAAACAGATCTTCGGGACACCTTTACAACCCTCTAGAGCTGGATTATAATTTAAAATTCTACACGTATCCCAATGACACCCTCTTAAAATAAAATCTTTCTTAAATTTACAAATATTTAAACTTAAATTTTCAATAAAAAGAACTACTGAGCCACTACTGTTTTCATTAAAGTTCTCGAGATGCGTTATAATTTGATTGACCCAATCACAAAAAACTCCCTCAAAATTTTCTAAATTTGAATAAACCAAACGCATCTCGGAATGTACAAAATGATAGTAAACCTCGCTTTTCCCCTCATTCAAATAAAACACCTTTAAAACAATGGAAACCTTAATTGAATCCCTACCTCCCCACAATTGAATTTGATTCTCCAGAAGTGCACGAATTTTGTCTACATAGTTGTGTACAATCTCTATAGGATCAAAAACAAATTTTCCCCCCAGTAGTGTATTAAAGGGATCCCCAAACGTTGCAGTGAAAACAACTATATTATTTAAAATTCTGTTGGACAGCTGAAAGTCTGGGAATGGCGTACCCCCCACCCCCGCGGGGTTATTTCCCCCGCCCCCCAGGTGGTCAATAATATCTGGCGAATGCTCCACTTCAGTTGTTCGAAGTGGAGTCGTTAGGGTATCGGAGGTTGGAGGTTAGGGTATCGGAGGAATTTGTAAAGTATTCGGGCTCAAGTCTACCAGTTCAACTGTGCTACTATCTACTTTAAAAAAATCAGCAAAAAACTCATCAATATTAAAAGGTACATCAATTGGATGTAAATCGTCCCATGTTAAATTGTTGGGGGACTCCACGTGTGCCTCCTCTTCTTCCCCTTCTTTACTGGACGGCGAATATGGGACCAATGCAAACTATAAATGAAAAAAATAGCTTATTTTCAAAGTGTTCAAATCATCCCTACTGTTAAAATTTGGATTATTATTGCTTAATAACATTTGGTTAATTCAACTGAAGATAATCTAAGATATGACATAGAAGGCAAAAATGTGGTGATTTATTTTCAAAGTGTTCAATTTTTTATTTTTTTTTTTCGTGGCACTTTCCCACAATGCACCCCTGTGGTGCTCCCCTGACCCGTGACGCTTTTCGGAGCCGCAGCGCATCCCTGTGGAGCTTCTCAGGGCCCGCATCGCTTTCCGCGATGCTTCTCGAGCCCGTGGCGCTCCCCTATGGCGCTTCCCTGTCCCGTGGCACTTTCCTCACCGCGCCCTGGAGTCATGGCGCATCCCGGTGGTACTTCCCTGACCCGTGGAGCTGTTCTGAGCCACAGCGCACCCCGGTGGAGCTTCTCGGGGTCCGCATCGATTCCCGCGATGCTTCTCGAGCCCGTGGCACTTCCCAGACCCGTGGCGCATCCCCCCCGGCGCGTCCCGAGCCTTGCCCCCCCCGCCCACCCCCGCCCCCTCGGCGCATTCCGGGCGCCGCGGCGCCCCGCCGGTTGCCTAATGCCCCACAAAAACGGAATGTTAGGCGGCATCAGTCGTTTTGCCTACTCCCCGTACAGGTTGTCTATTACTCCAAATGAGTCTAGATTATTTTTAATCTCGTGTCTGTTCTGTTTCCAAAGCGCATTCTCTGGGAAACAGTACAATTAAATTCGAGAACCGTTAACTCAGTATATCATCAACAACGTTTCCACATCACTAAAATATTGGCAAGGCTTTGTAAGATTGAAAGTTATTTTAAAATATCCTTGCGCAAATTAGGGGATCCATATGTGACAAATAGATAAATGTGAATAATCTCACTCAGTTCCTTCTCTTGAAACTTTGTGGTAATCAATTGTGAAAAATAGGGGATTTTGAGTTTCAAATGGTGAGCATTAATTGAAATTACCCATGAAAAATATTCGCTTATGAGATAGCGACGAAGAGATAGGGGGAATGCATAGAAAATAGCAAAGATTAGAAAAAATAGCATTTTGAGTTTCAAAGGCAGTGATTATTAATAGAAATTACCTAAAAATATTCACTTATGAAATATCGAAGCGATAGCAAAGATTAGAAAAGAGTGGTTTCCATGCAAAAAATTACATTTAGATATGTAATATGTGGTTAATATTTCACTGATATAAGTTATATTGGGATTGAAAAGGACTGAAAAATTGGAATAAAGAGAATGGTAGGAAAAAATGCTTACATTTTTATATCCCGGATGCACTTGGGCGCCAGCTGGTCCGGGTAGTGCGTGTTGGAGGGTGGACGGACCGGTGGCGTCGCTATGTTCTTGCGCCACTGGGCCGGCTATTTCACGATCTTGCATAGCTTCGGCATTGTAGTTAGCCACCCTCTCTCTCTCTAACTTAACCCCAGGCTGCCTTGGGGCTGGCACTGATGGGGCGGCCTCGACATCTCTGGCTTTCATGGAAGGGGGGGGCTCGCAGGCGTAAGAATTTTCCTTAAAAATAAGATAAAAAATTTTTTTCGAAGTAATTTTCCCCTTTTTTACAGAAATAAAGTTAGTATCATCATCCATGTAATTTTGTCTAGAAAGGCATTTATCACTAAGAAAGCACAACGTAAAAAAATTTCGTGAAATATACTAATTGCATCCTTTTTTGAATCTGAGAATTACGGCTCACTGAGCCCTTCAAAAGCCTGCCTATATAAATCGGCCTAATTTCTTATTTTTAAGCGTTTCTGTTCTTTTCTGGTTTTAATCTGCATTGTGCACGCCTTGTTTGATGCATTTAAAGTATTAACGGTATTTTTTATCTTTCCATATCCTTTTACGATAGCTGGTATTTATCACACACCCAGAAAAAACAGCCCACGGAAAATAACCCCCACGGCAAATATCCCTGAGCAAAGACATGGGAAAATACCCCCGCCCGCCCCCGAACGATATGGTCAAAATGCTCTTCAATTTACACATAATAAAGCAATGTATCTTTTTCTCAAACTCACCCCCCTTACCTTTCACACGACGAAAAAGTTTGTTTTCATTTTAAAATGATGGTGATAGAATTGAGGCATGGCCCCCTCCCCCTTTCACCAATGTCCTAAATATATTGTTTGATCTTAATTTGAAAATAACGAGATTTCAGCGGTTCTCCAAAAAGAGATTGTATATGCCTGCGCTTAATAAATTGCAATCTCTTTTTGATTAAAACTGTTTAATTTGACAGAAGAATAGTTCCATTGACCGCGTTTGTAAGCCGGAAAAAGGGTGACAAAGTAATTATATGCTTGCGGAAATGTATTGTCAAGTTAGCGGCTTAATAGCGAGGGGTGTCACAGAGAAAGAATAAATTTGAGTAAATGTATTTCTTTTTGCGGTGGTTAGCTTTCGATGGTAAAAGAATATATTTTCGTTTTCATTGCAAAGTGATGTTTGTATTAGAGTGGTGGGGGGTGGATTTAGCTGGAAATATAGAGGGAAGGAATTTATCAAAATGGTATTTCTTTTTGCGACAATTTGGGGGTGTAACACAAGGGGGGCGGGAGGGGGATATTGTTAGACCCTAATTCGAAAATAACTTGTTTCTCTACTTCTATATAGGTTGCATAGGCCTAGCTTAATTGTCTGCATGAAACCGTTTTAATTTGATAGGAGAAAAACATCCGATTTTGATCTGAGAAACCTTTTACAGGAAGTGCTTTAAAAGGGTGACAGCTAATTTTAGGCATTTGAGCGATATTTTCATTAAAAATTGACAGAAGTCTGCGGTCACTTTAGCTTTAAATATAGAAGCACGTATAATGTTTTCTTTTTGCTTTAATTTGTTTGTAGGACAATGGTGGGGGGGGGTTAGGTTTTGAGGGTAAAAGAATATATTTTATGTTTACCATTGATTATAATGATGTTTGTATGGTATGTGGGGGGGGGGGGGTTTACCCGAATATAGTAGAGGGCGACCACGGAAAACAATTTTATTTTGAAAATAAAAATAATGAAAACAGAACTTACATGGTAAATTGAAGTTGCCAAGGCTTCAAGTTCATCAATAATTTCAAGTGTTCTATCCATTGTGTCACAATACTTTCTGATAATTTAATCACATTGCATGTCCTTTATATACGAAATCTCAGGGGTGAATTGTTATGTAACGGGGAAATCATATCTAACAAGCCCTCTGATTGGCTGAGAAGGAGGATGTATCCGACTCGCTGATTGGCTGAGAAGGAAACACATGATCTAACTGTTTCCGGGAAAGTCATAACATTGGTGAGAGCAACAACAACAAATACTATTTCTGGACACCATGACATTCGCCTCGTGCATGCCAAAAACAACAACAACAACAAATACTATTTCTGGATCATAACATTCGCTGAGAGCGTGCACTTACAAAAACAACAACAAATAAATCGACCTTGACATTCGCTGAGAGCGTGCACTTAAAACATCAAATAAATCGACCTTGTAAAAAGAGGTCATTGACCCCATTACCCACGTGTTCTCCCTAATGACTCTATGCCCTTATTTGGAGCCCTGTCAGTATTCTATGCCCATAAAAGGAGCCCTGACACGACTGGTACCCCCTCCTCTACTATTATCAAACAAAATTTGTCCTTATTATTGCCCCCTCCCAAGAAAAAATCCTGGCTATATGTCTAGGTTAATCCATATTGCCCTGCTGACCTCCATCCTCTTTTGAGGAGATCTTAGAAAATGGCTTTTTAAAATAATATGAAAAGCATAATAATCAAACAGTTCGTGGTAACGAACTGTAAGTAAGGAGCGACCTGGCTCAATGGTAACCGAAACTCTAAAAAACGGATTTTTGGAACCAAGAGATACATCAAAAGAATCAAATTTTAATTCTGATTTCAAATATATAAGTTTCATCAAGTTTAATTATACCCATCAAAAGTTACGCGCCTGAGAAAATTTGGCTGATTTTCGAAAAAAAGGGGAAAGACCCCCTAAAAGTTATTGAACCCTAATAAAAATCACACCATCACATTCAGCATATCAGAGAACCCTACTTTAGAGGTTTCAAGATCCTATCTACAAAAATGTGGAATTTTCCATTTTTTGCCAGAAGAAAGGTCAGGGATGCGTTTTTATTTGTTTTTTTTTTTTTTTCTTTTTCCCAGGGGTAATCGTATTGACCCAGTGGTCCTAGAATATCGTAGGAGGGCTCATTGGAACGAAAATTAAAAGTTCTAGTGCCCTTTTCAAGTGACCAAGAAAATGGAGGGCAATTAGGCCCCCTCCCATGCTCATTTTTTTCCCAAAGTCACCCGATTAAATTTTTGAGATAGCCATTTTGTTCAACATAGTCGAAAATCTAATAATTATGTCTTTTAGGATGACTTAATCCCCCACAGTTCCCAGGGGAAGGGCTGCAAGTTATGAACTTTGCCCATTGCTTACATATTGTATTGGTTATTGGGAAGTATACAGACATTTTCAGGAAGGATTTTTTTCTGGTGGGGGGGGGGGGTGGCTGGAGGAGTGGGTTACTCGGGAGAATCTTTCCGTGGAGGATGTTTCTTTGGGGTAAGGGACATTTCTACGAAGGGGGTGCCGGGTTTCCAAGCATTATTTAAAATAGGATAAGAAATTAAATTTAAAAAAAAACATGTTTTTTCAACTGAAAGTAGGAAGCAGCATTAGAACTTAAAACGAACATAAATCCTAATGTATATTAGGGGGTTCTCCCCCAAGTCAATACCTAACTCTTAACGCTACAGTTTTTCTTAGTGCTTTCAAAAGAGCTATCTATTCTAATTAAACGGCCTTTGTGATTCAGGGGTTTGTGAATTAATTTTTTTTTAACTTTTAACGTAAAGAGCCTGGTATTGACTAAGGGGAGAACCCCCTCATATACGTAATAACATATACGTAATAAAAAAAAACAATAAAAAAAAACAAGCGATACGGCTCAATAGTAATCGAAACTTTTAAAAACCGAATTTTGATGTCAATAAATGTATCAAAAGAATGAACTTATAATGTTGATTCTAAATATATACATTTTATTAAGTTTAATATTACTCATCAACGGCTACGAGCCTGAGAAAATTTACCTGATTTTTTTAAAAGGGGGAAACATCCCCTACAAGTGAAAGAATTTTAATGAAAATCACACCGTCAGATTCAGCGTATCAGAAAGCTCTATTACATAGGTTTCAAGCTCATATCTGCAAAAATATGCAATTTGGTATTTTTTGCCAGAAGAAAAATATACGAATATAGAACTTCTTTATGTAGGTTAATTTATAAATTACGTCTGAAGCAAATTCAGAAACAGCCATTAAGCAAAAGAAAAGTAAAAATGTGATTTAAATTTTGTTTGCTTATTCAATGACAGTGAGCCAAAATAAAAGCTGCATTAACTAAAAAACAATCAGAAATTCAATTAAAAAAACAAGTATTTTAAACTGAAAGTAAGGAGCGACATTAAAACTTAAAACGAACAGAAATTATTCCGTCTGTGAAAGGGACTGTCCCCCCCTCAATGCCTCGTTCTTTACGCTAAAGTGTGACTCTTTCTCATAAATCTATTTTTTTAAACAATAAAAAACTTTAGTGTAAAGAGCGAGGCACTGAGGAGGGGACAGCCCCTTTCATATACGGAATAAATTCAGTCCGTTTTAAGTTTTAATGTCGCTCCTTACTTTCAGTTTAAAAAACTTGTTTTTTTTATTTAATAATGTTAGATGAAACCGTACCCAGGATTTTATCCTGGAATGTTATACGTATCTTCTTCCTCTTTAAATTGCAGCTGTAAACTTGCTGCTAAATTGCAGCACTCAGTAGTTGTTGCGTCAGTAGTGACGTACGTAAGCCCTAAACTACCTGAACATTTTATTATGTGATTACTATTTAAAATAATAATAATAATAATCTGTATAGGACGTAATAACTATATTATATTATGTGATTATTATACAATGAGTATTACGGGATATACCAGTTTTAATTCATGAAATTTTTGATGAACTGACCATAATTGGGTACTTTCCCATTATATGGGTCTCTAGGGTTAACCGCTGTAGAGTAGGCAATGATAAAACCCGTTTTTGACGTGTTAGCTGCTTTAGAATAGGCAATGATAGCGTGGTTTTCATTGCGTATACGGTATTAAACTGTGGTTTTTTGGGTTTTAGGAGGCGGGGGAGGTACCTAGGCTAGGTTAGATTACGTATTTAATATATGCTATGCTTTACCCCCCACCCCACCTAATTTGCATATATATATAGCCCAAATTTGTTTCTAAACTATTATATATTCATCCTATTTTATTTCATTAGCATTAATCAAACTTGACTTTTTAGAAAGGCCCATATAATGCGAAAGTACCCATAATTGAGAGCTAAAACCATCTACTGTATAAACAGATTAGAATTTAGAAATGCTGAAACATCGATTGATGGAACTACTTGGGAATTTAACCAAATATGAGCGAATCCATACACAACTGGAATTTTTAGTTTTTGGCATAAATATTGGGTTATCTTACCTCGAGGGCCTTACCTCGATCAGATCCTTTCTTTACAAACAACTGTTCGTCAATAATAATTGAAAAACTCAGGATGTACTTTTATTTTTCTATTCTGAAAATTTTAAATTAAAATGAAACACACATATTGAAGAACAGGTAAAACTTTTCAATAAAACAGAGATATTTATTGTGTAACATATCACATTCTCAAGTACTGTAACCGAAATACTTCTATATAAAAATAAAATCAAGATAAATAATGGGAAGAATTGTTTTATGACTTCAATAGTTGTTGTCCTATTAGTTTTCAGGAAATTGTAAGCTGAAACCACCATCCCCTCTCCTCTCCCCAAGTTAAAGCTGTATGGACTTGTGATTCAGTTACAGTGCTCAAATTCTGGGAAATTCGATGATCTGAAAATAGTCGAGATCGGACGGTGGGGGCTAGTTTTTGGAGGGGTACGAAAAAACTTTTTAAAAAGCATCCAAAATTTGTTTATATACATTTTTGTTACGTTTTTATGAGTCAGACAAAACTTTGGGGGGAGGGATGAAACCCCGTTGTCCCCCCTCCAACCCTTGGTACGGTCTTGTTTAGATCCATTGCAGTAGAAGGAAATTAGAATTTTAAACTATACAAAAAAAAACTCAATTGAAGAAATTACTTGGGAATTTCACCAAATGTGAGTGAGTCGACACAAAAGCTGAAACTTAATCTTTACAAAAAGACAATGGAAGAAAGCAATTACTCGTGGACACAAAGTGATATTTTGCATGATCTATTACGCATTCTTATGTAGAATAATTTAATTTTTTTGTATTATTTAGCAGTTATACTGGAAAGTAACTCATTTTTTATGATGTAACACAAAATTATGTCATAATAAAAATACTGGTTTTTGATGAAAAGTTACCTTTGGCGTAAATATTCTTCTGGTTTCACAAATAAAGACATGGATATTTATTGATTCCCATGGATACTCACATAAATGTCCTCCGGGATCTAGGAAGGGAGGATAAATTTAAAGAATAATTCTAAGGAGATAAAACTGCATTTTATCTCCTTAGAAAAACGTTTTTTTTTCGAAGAGTTGGTTTTCGAGATTTACGAAATAGTCCATTTTTAAACGCTATTAATATTCTAGGATGAAAAAAGGGCTGAAAGATTCACAATTGTTCTTCGTGAAATATATACACTCTCAAGTTGTTCCTTACTTGTTATTCGTCGAATATTTAAATTATCTAAATTGAAACTAGCTGATTTGAGAGTTGGACTCTAATTAATTGAGCTTAAAAACTAAATAACTGAATACAAATTTGCACATTAAAGAATCTAATTTAGCCAATTCCAAATATGTAAGATTTAATATAAGAATATTTCCACAATTCTAGAAAAAAAACTATTGAATTGAACATTTCTGAGAACCCTTAAACGGAGTCCTCTTTCTTAAAGAAAAAATTGTTCTTTTGTTAGAGTGTTCATTCTGGAGGCATAGAAGTATAATTAGAAGTAAAGATGAAGTAAAGAAAAGTAAAAGGAAAGTAAAGGAAGTAAATTAGAAGTAAAACTTTAGGGTTGAGGATTGCAGCCCATTATTACATAAGGTGATATCTCTTCGTTTCCAGTGGTGTCAAATTCATGAAAATGTAGGGTCAAAATGTATTTTTCAAAAGAGGGGCGTTTTTTTCAAATTTCTATTCAATGAAACTACCAAAAAAGGCATTTTCAACGAAAATGCCCTCCCAAAATGGCATTTCTCAAATTCTAGGGAATGCAGGGGGAATCCAGGGGGGGGGGGCAAAAGTGCCCTATGATTGATTCCACTGTTTGTTATAAGTTCTAACCTTTGCCTTTATTTTCACTTGAAAAAAAAACTTGTCTGTTCAGTAGTTTTCATTCCTTTTTAATATCACGAGTTAAAATGACATTAAAATGACATTAAAATGACAATAAAATGACATTCGGCTAAATATGTTGATGAAGGGCTGATACATCGTGACAGATGTATCTCTTTATAAATATTTTCGTGAAGATTCATATATAAGTACATTTTTTCTTTTTTATTTATTTGTGTTTTTTTGTTGGTTTTTGCTATATATATGTTCCGTTTTTTTTCCTATGGCCGATGGCTTTTTTTGGAAATACAAACATATATTCAGGCTTATTTGGGCCGAAAATGCAAACAAGTGAAAACAGAAAATTCTTCAGGTAATCATAAAAACCTCGAGATTTGAGAGGTGGCATGGGTCTAAAGTCCTTCATAAACATAACTTGGGGAAGAATGTTCTAAAAAAATGTGGAGGTTCTTTCTGTTACTCCGTTACCGGTACAAATGAAAAAAATTATATTATTGTACACGAATATGACCTATCACCGAAGCCAACATATAAGATGGAAATCCGCATTGAACGATTAAATTTCTTTTTTAGATAGAACCGGGCCGAATAAAATACAAAAGTCGACCGAATTAAAAAATATATAAGTAAAGTGGGCCTATATCCAAGATACCTGTAAAAAGGAAAAGTAATTTCAAGACAATTGCAAAAGAGGTCATTAAGCAATTAAAATTATTGATAAAAACATGCTTTAAAAAGGAGGTACTTCTCAATTAGCTGGAACCCTCGCGATATATTGTATACGGAAGATGCTTAAGAAACTAGTCAAACGGGTTTCTGTCAACAGAGAATTGTATTGCAAACCGTGGTTTGTCATTGCGTTTACAATATTGAAACTTCTGTTTTTTGGGGTTTAGGGGAAAAAAGGTACCTAGGTTAGGTTACGTATATGCTATGCTTTACCCCCACCTCCCTAATGCGCAAATATATAGCCCAAATTTGTTTCTAGACTACTATATTTTCATTATTATTTTTTTTTCATTAGCATTAACCAAACTTGACTTCTTGAATGGGTTTTAGCTAATTAACAAGTACCAAAAAAGTATGCTTTCGTAGTGAGTTTTAAGCGCTTCGGGAATTTTATTCAAACGTTTCCAATACTCCCCTTCTTAGAATGACAGTTGGAGGTACGGTCGAAACGACCAGTAATTTTTTTTATGGATGAACAATATAAAATTTTCTCCATTTTACGTGTTTGAAAACCTAAAATAATGGAAGGACAAAAAGATGATTATTTCTAAAGTCAGCCCATAATTATGTAATTAACGTCATGATAATTTCGAAAAAAAAACATTTTCTATTTGTTCGTCTGATTTGAATAGATATTTTCTTTAACTAATTTTAATTATATTTTTTTCTAGAGATACCTTCGTCTTCGGTTGCCGACAAGACCTCAAATAAATCTAGTCAGCCGGTTTTTGTTACCAACCATGAGCCAGACACGTCAAATTCAAACCCGCCACAACCCCCAAGCATTCGATCAAAAGTCAAATGTTTCAAAACAGCGTCAAATTCCTCAGCTGACACTAGTGATTATCATTTGTATGAGGAAATTGTTTATGAATTAATGACTTCAAATTCCAAATCAGAACCAGACGAGCCCCCTCCTTTACCTGAACGGCCTAAGGCTCTGAAGAACTCTAAGCAGAAGAAGAGGAATAAATTATTTCAGTTTATCCAAAAAAGAAAACAACCACCATCAAATGCAAATGTGGATGATGACTATGGCTTCTGCTCAACAGCCAAAAAGTGAATATGGTTTCATTTTTCAAAAATATACAGAATATTTAAAACTTCGTGACAACAGTGAAAGTTTTTAATATTTAAAACGGGGGCGTAGCAAGGATACAACTCGGAAGGAGTTCGACTCATTTCAGAGTTTTCAACAGTGAAAAGGGTCTTTTTAGCCACTGTGTGTGTTTAAAGTAAATATTTAACCGAAGTTTTCAAGGCTCAACTCTTAAGAACCCCCTACGGCTGCGCCACTGGTATATTAACCAATAATTTGTTCAGTACTGAAGAATCATCTTGCTATGAGACAGGTTAGCAAAATATCTTTCGAATCATAGTTTGGCAGAAACTCCATTCTCGACGGTTTTCAAATTTCTGGTTGTCCTGGTCTGTGTACTGTATTGACCGTTATTTTTAATATAAATTTGTGTTTTCGCAGTTGTTGGTCTCTTTGTGTCAAAAATGTACAAATATAAAGAAATTGTTAGTCAAAATGTGTTTAGCAGGCTCCGGAAAACTTTCTAGATTTCAGAATGATTATCGTCAACAATGTCGCGTGGATGAATTTACCAATTTGTTGGAGGAATAAATACATCCTGATGGGTCAAAATCAGGCTTGTCTTGTTTTTGCTTTATGCTAACTAACGAAATGGTAGGTAAATCATGAATTAAAAGTTTTAACTTTTCTTTCAGAAGAGTTATTTGTAATATTTCTATTTGCCAAGATAAAAAAGATATATTTTCCAATAAAAATCATTCAACAAACACCAAGTACTGACCCCTGCAACAGCGGCGTAATTTCGTCAAAATCCTGGGAAGGGGGGAGGGGGCTAAGTTGAAGCCAATTTTCACATATCCAGTAAAAATGACATGGAAAAATGAAAAATGAGTCATTCAGAACAATAAAGGCGAAGATGCACTAAAGAAAACTGACAGGTTTCTCTGGATGCTTGAATTATGTAGGCTTATCCTAATTTTGACAAGATTTTTGATTACACTAAATTTCAGCTGGGGGGGGGGGGGGAAGTAGGGTCTAGAGGAAACAGTTGCCCCACTCGCCCCATAGCAAATTTCGCTCCTGCTTCACAAAGGCTCCATGAGCTGTGAAGGAGAAGTGGATTCATTAATTTCTGTAAAGGCCGGTACACAGTGAGATTTTACTAATAACGAGGTTTTTAACTAGCGTTAATTTGAGCCAATAAGAATTTTCCATAGAATTTGTCAGCCAATCCAAAAATTATATGAAAAATTGGATTGGCTAAAATTAGCGCCAGCTAAGCTCGATATTAGTAAAAACTCATTGTGGATGCACTCTACCATTATCTGTCTTACCTATCTAAGAAACGGTTCACCGACGAGGGAAGGTTTCACTGATAAAGAGATACACATCTTACCGTGAGAGGTATAAGATAAAACTCCCGGAAATGGAGTCGAAATACTTGGATTTTTTATTACTTAAAGTTGGTTTGAATGTTTTTTTTTTTTGTTCCAGTGCTTTCTTTAAATATTATACCCATTTTTCTCTTTGTCTTTTTATTTATTTGATCCTGAGAGAGTTATAAGACCTGATTTTTTACATATAGAAGCAATCGAGGGTTACTGCATGAAGCAATGGAGGGGTTATTGACGTTCAAAAATCCCGAACAACAGGTAGTGCGTACTAAATGTGTTAAAAGTGTGCCAATCATAGCAGAACTGTGTCACGCATACCTTAGCTGTGCAGCAAATGTGGCGCTTTGAGATACACACCAGGTAAGGGAAAGTAGGAAACCCTCTGAAGCATTAAAAAAGTCTTAACAACTATACATATTATAAATTTAGAGGTCACAAATAAATCTATTCATACGAGGCTGTCAAGTGTTTGGAAATAAACTTTTGGTTTCTTATCATGGCAAATCCGTCAAAAATTCGTCTCTACACTTTGTATCCCCTTCTGAAGTCACATTCTAAATGTCAATGCATGTCGACTGCTGGAATCACAGTAGAGAGGATATATTTTCTATAATGTGGCTGGAATTCAACCGGCGTTAGGACCGAGACCCACTTAGCATTTTTTTTTTTAGTGTAATTTTTACCGCCCAAAGTGTCCGTCTTAATACTATCCTATACATCTCTAAGAAACGCTCCGTAAAAAAAAAAAAAAAAAAAAAAAAAAAAAAAAAAAAAACGCTCGATAAGAAACGCCAATTGTCTTTTGGTTTTGAGTTGAACCATTCTCTGATTAATTTAAAAAACTTTTCCACAAAACACATTTTTTCAAAGAAAAGCAAAGAACTCAATTAAGCTAAGAATTAGCAAAATTACAGTCAAATAATTTCAGTCTCCATCAGCTCCTTCTTTTTTTGGATCTCGATGGCAAAATCATCGAAGGTGAACTGAATGTTCAAGATGTATTTACTTCATATTTTGCGAATATTGGTAAAAGGACCGCTTCGGCTGTTGGTTCTTATCCTTCAGGATCCAACTTCAGGTCTTATCTTGGGCCACCTTGTATGAAGTCAATGTTTTTGGAACCAGCGACGGAGAAACAAATTGCTAAAATTGTTATGGGATTGAAAAATTCTTCATCTCTGGCCCTGATAATATTCCTACTAAAGTAATTAAGTTCATACTTCCTTCCATTATTTCTCCCTTAACAAAACTTATTAACCTCTCCTTTCAGCATGGTATTTTCCCGAGTAGTCTCAAGCGTGCTCGAGTCATCATATTATATAAGGGGGGACACGAAATGGTCCAGCCAACTATCGGTCAATTTCATTGTTGTCTGTGTTTAGCAAAATATTTGAGAAGGCGATGATTTCTCGCCTTAATAATTTTCTTGGTTCTAAAGATTTTATTTCACAATTTTTACTTTGGTTTTCTGAGCAAATCATTCGACTGAGCATGCTTGTGCAGTTTTACTGAATTATGTTCACTCTGCCCTAGATTCCCTTTTGATTCCTGCTGCTTTGTTTCTGGATGTTCGTAAAGCCTTTGATTCTTTAGCCCCTAGTGTTCTTCTATTTAAACTTTCTCATTTTGGCGTAAGAGGTAGTTCGTTTTATTGGTTCAAGTCTTTCTTGTCTGGTAGAATAATTTCTGTTGATCCACTTTTTCGCTCACCATTAAGTGTTGACCAGGGGGTCCCTCAAGGGTCAGTTTTAGGGCCGGCACTGTTTTTAATTTATATAAATGACCTAATTTTTGCAGTTAGAAATAAAAATCCTCTTTATTGCTGTCGTCTATGTCATCCAACAGTCTCCCTTACCCATAACTATAGTTTGCATACCTTGGATTCCCTTGTTACTTTTGCCGATGATACCACCCCTATTGCTTCTGGGAGAACAGAGGATGAGGTTCGTACAAAGTTAGTGGACCTCTTTGAGAGAGTTTCAATTTGGTTTGATGCTAACTCTCTTGCCTTAAATGTTTCTAAAACTAGTTTTTTAGTTTTTTCTGGTATATCCCATGCTTGTCCTCAATTATCTGAAATTCATATATCCAAAGGCTTTTTTAGTAGACCAAAGGATGGCCATGTCCGTTTCCTAGGTATCCTCCTAGATGAAAATTTATCTTTTAGACACCATATTGATTTGATTAAAATGAAGGTTTGCAGAAACCTCAGTAATCTAAGAAAACTAAAACATGTCTTTCCAGGACCAATTCTAAGAATCCTATTTCATAGCTTAATTCATTCTTATGTTTCCTATTGTTCAGTCATATGGATGTCTACTCTTCCTTCTTTTCTCAAACCGCTTTCGAATACTTAAGATAAAGCTATAAATCGTATCCAGGATGTAAGTCGTTTGGCAACTAAACCGTTACTAGATATTAAAAACTTTATATTCTTTCCTGTGCGTCTATCACTTTTGTTGAGCCCCATGGTGATATTCCTTGGTCCCTTAGATTTACGTCTTCTTTTGTATCTGATCGGTCAAATTATCAACTCTGTAGTTTTCTAAATATCCAAATTCCCCATAAACCGACAATAAGATCCGATTTTAATCCTCTTGTTGCGTGTCATTTGACATGGAACACCTTTCCCGATTTGGCTCAAGTATGCCACTCGTTTGGCACCTTCAAAAGACTAGTAAAAAAATATTTGTTTTCATGTGATTAATTTTCTTTAGTTTTGTTTGCTGCCATTAGTTTTTTTTCATTTAATTTTTTTTTTTTTTTTTTTTTTTTTTTTTTTATAGATGTTGTGATTCACTATAGTTTGATAAAGCTTATTTAGTTAAAAATATTTGTTTTCATGTGATTAATTTTCTTTACTTTTGTTTGCTGCCATTAGTTTTTTTTCATTTAATTGTTTTTTTTTTTTTTTTTTTTTTTTTTTTTGTTTTTTTTTATAGATGTTGTGATTCACTGTAGTTTGATAAATCTTATTTAGTGAACTCTCCTTTTTTTATGAAGCAAATGCTTTACATGTTAAAAGTTCACATGCTTATGTTTATATGTTTAAATATTAATGTTATGTTTATATTGTTTAAATCTTAAGCGTTTAAATGTTTAATGTTTATTTAGGCCTGAGATCGTCTGTGCAGGATTTCGACTCTTGTTGATAGAAGAGCATCGCCAACTGCTGAAAACCATCTTGTGACCAAGATGGGCCCAGGATTGCACAAAGCCCCCATTCATGGAGGTCCCAGGGACTTCTTGCTGTCCTGTTCTAAGCCGGCTTAAGCACTTCGGTGTAGACTTGAGAAGATATGTGATCCCCGTCCTGCACTGGTATCCGGGATCAGTGCTTTTCCTGAGGCGAAACAAATTTCAATGATTTAAATAACATGAAAATTGGAACTTGGGATGTTACGACATTAAAAAATGACTATCGTATTGACATTTTGACTGACGAATTCAGACGATTTGAGCTGGATTTATTAGAAGTTTCAGAAACTCGTATTCCGGGGGTAGAAAGCCTGGAATTAGGTGCTACAGAATTTATTTACTCAGGCAGGACGGATGGGATACATAGACAGGGAGTAGGGCTCATGATGAATAAGGAAACTGCTAAGTCTTGTTTAGGCAAGGTATTAATGATAGAATACTAATTGCTCATTTCATGACTAAAAAGTTCAGGGTATTAGTTATAGTAGTATACGCCCCTGTAGAACCGACTGATGGAGATACTAGTGACTCAGATGAATTTTACTTACAGTTACAGGAGCAAATAGACAAGGTCCCAGGTAGAAATATGATGTTATTGATGGGAGATTTTAACGCCCAGGTTGGTAGAAATAAGGATAGATGGTATCCCAGCTTAGGTAAATTTGGTGTAGGAAAAGAAAACAGTAATGGATACAGACTTCTGCAATTTTGTAGGTATAACAATCTAGTTATAACCAAAACAGTGTTTGGTCACAAAATGGCTCATAAGTTAACATGGTATTCACGTGACGGTAGGACAGCAAACCTTATTGATTATATTATAGTAAACCGAAGACTGGCAGGATCAGTACTAGATACTAGGGTATATAGAAGCGCTGTTATTGATGTTAAAAGTAAAGATCACCATCTAGTAGTGTCAAGGGTTAATTTAAAGCTAAAATATCGGAAGGGTAATTACCTCCCTGGAAGTTATGATGTTAGTAGACTCCAGGATGAGAATTTGAGAGAAACTTTCCAGGAACAGTTGAATACTAACTTTAGAGTGTAAAATTTGATAATCTGGAAGATGGTTGGAATAATTTTAGAAAAATAATTTGTGAAGTAGCTGAAAGTGCATTAGGGAAGAAAGCTAGAATTGCAGCTAATAATATTGCTGAAAAAGCTTTATGTTTAATAGAAAGGAAAAAGGACTTGTACAAGAATAATCTGAGTGATAGATGGTATGAAAACAAAAGAAATGTAAAGGAAGTGGAGAAAGCATTGAAATATGAACTAAGGAGGTGTGAAGTGGAGGCCATGGATAAAATTGCCGAAGATTTAGAAGATGCAGCTAGACGGCATAATAGTAAAATATTGTACTGGCACGTTAACAAATTGAGAGGTAGTAGTCAATCCGGACTTGTCCCAGTTAAAGATAGGAAAGGGGTGGCAATTAGCGATAAGGAAAAAGCTAAAGCGAGATGGGCCGAAAATTTTGAGAATTTGCTTAACCTAGATAGAGTTGCAGATAAAAATATAGAGGAAAATGAAAAAGTTTGTGATGCCTTGGATGTGAAGGACGATTTGTTTTGTGAGGAAGAAATAGCAACAGTACTAAAAGGATTAAAGAATAATAAGGCTCCAGGTGCTGATAGGGTGGTAAATGAGTTTCTTAAATATGGTGGCTCTGAGATTAGAAATAAGTTATTGAAGATTATGAATATGATTTTTGAAAAAGGGGAAGAACCTAACGATTTTAGGAAAACCTTAAATAAGCCACTTTATAAGAAGGGTGATAAAAGTGAGTGTGGTAATTATCGTGGCATTAGTCTGGTCTCTGTAGGTAGCAAATTGCTTAGTAATATGATACTTTTTAGACTGAGAGATGCCGTAGACAAAGTTTTAAGAGAAGATCAGTTCGGTTTTAGAATAGGTAGAGGATGTGTTGACCGAATTTTAACTCTTAGGCTAATAATTGAGAAGTTCCTAAGTTTTAAAACAACTTTGGTCCTCAGTTCTATAGATTATGAGCAAGCGTTCGATTCTGTTGATAGAGGAGCTTTAGTAAAGGTTTTATCCTTGTATGGTATACCAGACAAATACATTAAAGTTACTAGTGCCATGTAAGAGAATAACACTGCTGCGATTAAGGTAGGAAATGATGTTAGATTCTGGTTTGGTTTAAGATCAGGAATACAGCAGGGTTTTGTTTTATCCCAATCTACATTGGTTATTTTGATGGACTTAGTTTTAAGGAGCACAGGAAAGGCAATGGGAGACCACGGAATCAAATGGGGAGGAAAGTTTCTCCTGGACTTGGATTATGCTGATGATTTAAGCATCCGAGATGAAAGTGTGAGCAAATTGAATGAAATTTTAGAGGTTTTGGGAGTTCAGGGCGCGAGAATTGGTTTGGAAATTAATGTTAGGAGGACTAAGTCACTAAGGCTAGGAATAAGTGAAGATGAAATGGTGACATTGGGTAATGAAAAGATTGATCAGGTGGGCAGCTTCACTTACCTTGGTAGTATTATTAGTAAAGATGGTGGGAGCAGTGAAGATGATAAAAATAGAATAGCCAAGGCTCAGGGTGTTTTTTCACAGTTAAAAAAAGTCTGAAAGAATAGGAAGATAAGTCTGAAAAACAAGATTAGAATCTTAGAAGCTACAGTGATGACAGTGGTCAAATATGCCTCTGAAGCATGGACGCTCCGAAAAGCGGATGAAGATTTGCTAGATGTTTTCCAGAGAAATTGCTTAAGGATTGTTCTGGGTACCCGGCTGACTGACCGTATTTCAAACAATAGGCTATACGAAAAATGTGATTCAATACCGTTTTCTAGGTCTATAATGAAAGAAAGGTTGAGGTGGTTAGGGCACGTTGTGCGGATGAAGGATGTCAGATTGCCGAAGATTGTCCTTTTCGGCCAACCATCTAGGGCTAAACGGAAAGCAGGTCATCCCCGTTTGGGATGGGAGGATGTCATAAAGAAAGATTAAAAGGAAATGAGAACTTCGGGTGCGGATGTAAAAAGGGAGGCTTTGAATAGATTGGGGTGGAGGAGGAGCGTGCGTAGCTGTGTTGGCCTCAGGTAGTTTGGTGCTGAAGTGAGTTGTTAGTAGTTAGTAGTAGTATCTAATCTCCCAAGCGTAAAACTATTACAAATCACTATCAATAAATAATTGAAAGTCAAAACGAACAGAAATTACAATAGATAGCCGAGTCAAACTCAAAACGAGCAAAAATTAACATGAGTAGGGCTGAAAACCCCTATGCCTTCTCCTGACCAGAACACAATTTACGCTTTACTAAAGAAAAAAAAACAACAAACAAATGACAGGGGATTGTCAGTTTAATTGACATATACTGACATTTCTTTCTTAATGTTTTGATAATTTTTTCATTTATTAGAGTAAGAAAGGTGAAAACATTTCAAACATATTTTGTTTTCAGTAAAGCACAAATTGTGCTCTGGTCTTGAGAAGGCATAGGGGGTTTCAGCCCTATTCATGTAAAGTTTTGCTCGTTTTGAGTTTGAAACGGCTATTTATTTTAATTTTTGTTCGTTTTGAATTTCATTTATTTATTTATAGTTTTACGCTTGGAAAATTATTTGGCTTTAATTTTGCTAATTCTTGGCTTAATGGAGCTCTTTACTTTTCTTTGAAAAACTTGTCTTGTGAAAAATGTTTTTAAAATTAATTTCTGTTCGTTTTTTATTGAGATAGTCTTTTTCAAGGAAAAAATAATATTATATATCTATGTTTTCAGTTTTCTACCATAAAAATCCATAGTATGGGTTGCTATTTGTATGGTGGAGAAACTTTTCGACAATTTTTAATCCTGACACAAACAGTATTTTTAATTTAATTTTATAGCTTCTGAAAATTGCCTGAAAAATAAAACTTGATATCATTCCCAAAAGTTTCTATCTATGCTCTTTGGCAACCTGAACACACTTACACTCTTTTTATTTATTTAAATTGTAAGAGTAGAAGCAGTAGCCTAATAGTAGTAGCCCCAAAAGTTTCAACTTAATGCCCCCAACCGTTATCGATATATTGCTGAGGTGTCTTGTTGACAACCATAAACACAATGCTTTTTTATTTATTTAAAGTAACATTTAGTTTTAAAGCATAATGGACATGCCTAATATCCCTAAAAACATAGTTGCTGGATCGTTCTACTATGCTGAACAAAATGGCTGTTTCAAAAATTGTAGTGGCTACGTTTGGAGAAGGAATGGGCTTGAGAGAAGGGCTGTTTGCTCTTCAATTTTTCGTTACTCTTAAAAAGGGCACCAGACACTCGTGCTGTAATTGGAGTGCAAGGGGGAGGACTTTCCCCTTCATATACCTAGTGAAAACATTTTAAACAAATGAAAACATTTTAAATGTATTTTGTTTTTAGTATAATGTAAATTATGTTCTGGTTTTGAGAAGGCATGGGGGTTGTCAGCCCTACTCATGTTAAGTTTTGCTCATTTTGAATTTGACTTGGTTATTTATTATATGATTTAAATAAAAACAATAACTTTAAAATGTTTTAACTTTTTAAACTTTAATAAATTAAGAACTATTAAAACTGTAAGGAATATATGTCAGTATATATGTATACTAAACTGACGATCCACAGCCATTTCTTTTCATTAAAGTGCAAATTATGTTCTGGTCTTGAGAATGTATGGGGTTGTCAAAGATATATACCTTGTAAATTTACCTTATATGCCCCCAGAACATAACTTACATTGCCCCCAGGGCTGCTGGGGGGGGGGTCGTCATCCTCAAAGAAATAATTTCTTGTCCTTTCAATTACGTTGAACAAAATGGCTATCTCAAAATTTTGATTGGATACGTTTGGCGAAACGATGGGTGTGGGAGGGGGGTTAGTTGCCCTCCAATCACTTTTTACTATTAAAAAGGGCACTGATCCTTTTAATTTCCAATCGAAAGAACTGTTTTCGAAGTTTCTACGACAATAAATGACCATCTCAAAATTTCTATCAGATACATCTCGAGAAAATACGAGGTGTGTGTGTGTGGGGGGGGAGGTATCCATCCTCCGATCCCTCTGAATCTTAAAGGGGGGCTAGAACTTCTGACTACGAATCCATTGAGCCCCCTCCGAAGTTTATACGATCACTCTTTCTATATACACCTTATATGCCCCCGAGGCATAGCTCACAACTATTGCCCCGAGAGCTGTGTGGGGGTCGTCATCCTCAAGGACATAAATTTTGGACCTCTCAATTACATTGAACAAAATGGCTATATCAGAATTTTTATTGGATGTGTTTAGGGAAATGATGGGAATGGGAGGGGGTTTAGTTGCCCTCCAATCACTTTTGACTATGAAAAAGGACACTGGCCCTTTCAATTTCCAATTGAATGAGCTGTTTTCGAAGTTTCTACGACAACAAATGACCATTTCAAAAGTTCTATCAAATGCATTTCGGGAAATTACGTGCTGTGTGTGTATGGGTCGGTATTCACCCTCCGATCACTCTGAATCTTAAAAGGGGCACTAGAACTTCTGATTACCAATTCAATGAGCCACATCCGAGGTATTCACGATCACCCTTTCTATATATACCTTATATGCCCCCCTGGGCATAACTTAAAACCCTTGCCCTGAGGGCTCTAGGGGCGTTGTCATCCTCAAAGACATAATTTCCGGACCTTTCAACAATGTTGAACAAAATGGATGTCTCAAACCTTTGATTGGTGTGCTTGGGGAAATAGTGGGAGTGGTAGGGGGGATAGTTGCCCTTCAATCCCTTTCGACTATTAAAAAGAGCAATAGCCCTTTCAATTTCCAATCAAATGAGCTCTTCTTGAAGTTTCTACGACAAGAAAGGACCATCTCAAATTTTCAATCAAATGCATTTCGGAAAAATACGAGGTGTGGGGGTATTCACCCTCCGATCACTCTGAATCTTAAAAAGGGCATAAGAACATCTGGTTTACAAGCAAGTGAGCCTATTGCAAAGCTTTTACGATCACCCTTTCTATATTTACCTTATATGCCCCCAGGGCATAACTTATCACCCTTGCCCTGAGAGTTGTGGGGGGGGGTTTGTTATTCTTAAAGACATAATTTCTGGACCTTTCAATTACGTTGAACGAAATGGCTATCTCAAAATATTGATTGGATGTGTTTGGGGAAATGATGGGCGTGGGAAGTAGAAAGGCCCCTATTGACACCACTGCTGCCATCTACAATTTAGTTTAATGCCGACGGGAATCCGTATATGGGCAAAGAGTCCCTAGGGAGAACACCTGTGCTGTCAGTCCGACGGGGCACCATATATGGGCATGGAATCCCCAGGGAGAACACGTTTCCGAGAAATTGGTGTTCGTCCAGGAGAATTGTTTCCGGAGCGAAGTTTATTAATGTCTTTGGAGTTTGTCCTGGAGAATTGTTTCCGGGCGAAGTTTATTAATGTCTTTGGTGCTCGTCCAGGAGAATTGTTTCCGGGTGAAGTTTATTATTTTCTGACGGATGATGTCAAGGTTGATTGATTTGTCACGAAAGGGGTATTAATTTGTTGTTTCTAAGGGGAATTATTCATCTACGACAGGGGAATTAATTTGTTGTTTCTAAGGGGAATTATTGATTCACGAAAGGAGAATCAATTTGTTGTTTCTAAGGGGAATTATTGATTCAAAAAAGGGCAATTAATTTGTTGTTTCTAAGGGGAAGGTGGGGAAGAATGTTTTTATCTTAGGTTAGGTTAGGTTAGGGATGCATACTATACATACAATTGCTACTGATACTTGGGCCCCAAGTCCTACCCCTATCCCTCAACCCTATTCCTCCACCCTCCCTCTATCCCCTCCAACCCCCCCCCCCCCCCCCGGGGCGTATGACACATGACACATGAGGCAAGACACATGACACATGACACATAACACATGACACGTGACACATGACACACCCCATCCCCCACAACTTTTGGCTCCCCCCCCCACCATTAGTGTTTTGTTGTCGTTTACCATATCACAGTTACATTCTCTTGATTTTTCAAAGTTAATTTTGAATTTCTTTCATTGAAATGCAAGAGTTGGAATATTTCAGTGGTGTTTTGTTGTGGTTTACCCTGTCACAGTTGCATTCTCTTGATTTTTCACAGTTCATTTTGAATTTCTTTCGTTGAAATGCAAGAATTGGAATATTTCAGTAGTGCTTTGTTGTGGTTTACCTCGTCACAGTTACATTCTCTTGATTTTTCAAAGTTCATTTTGAATTTCTTTCGTTGAAATGCAAGAGTTGGAATATTTCAGTAGTGTTTTGTTGTAGTTTACCTTGTCACAGTTATATTCTCTTGATTTTTCAAAGTTCAATTTTGGATTTCTTTCGTTGAAATGCAAGAGTTGGAATACTTCAGTAGTGTTTTGTTGTGCTTTACCTTGTCACAGTTACATTCTTTTGATTTTTCAAATTTCATTTTGAATTTCTTTCGTTGAAATGCAAGAGTTGGATTATATCAGTAGTGTTTTGTCGTGGTTTACCTTGTCACAGTTACATTCTCTTGATTTTTCAAAGTTCATTTTGAATTTCTTTCGTTGAAATGCAAGAGTCGGATTATTTCAGTAGTTTTTTGTTCTAGTTTACCTTGTCACAGTTACACTCTGTTGATTTTTTCAAAGTTCATTTTGAATTTCTTTCTTTGAAATACAAGAGTTGGATTAATTCACTAATGGTTTTTTGTAGTTTACAATGTCACAATTAAATTCTCTTAAATTTTTAAAGTTAATTTTGAATTTCTTTCGTTGAAATGCAAGAGTTGGATCATTTCAGTAGTGTTTTGTTGTGGTTTACCTTGTCACAGTTACATTCTCTTGATTTTCAAAGTTCATTTTGAATTTCTTTCGTTGAAATGCAAGAGTTGGAGTATTTCAGTAGTGTTTTGACGTGATTTACCTTGTCACAGTTACATTCTCTTGATTTTCAAAGTTCATTTTGAATTTCTTTCGTTGAAATGCAAAAGTTGGAATATTTCAGTAGTGTTTTGTCATGGTTTACTTTGTCACAATTACATTCTCTTGATTTTTCAAAGTTCATTTTGAATTTCTTTCGTTGAAACGCAAGAGTTGGAATATTTCAGTAGTGTTTTGACGTGGTTTACCTTGTCATAGTTACATTCTCTTGACTTTCAAAGTTCATTTTGAATTTCTTTCATTGAAATGCAAAAGTTGGAATATTTCAGTAGTGTTTTGTCGTGGTTTACCTGCTCACAGTTACATTCTCTTGATTTTTCAAAATTCATTTGAATTTCTTTCATTGAAATGCAAGAGTTGGAATATTTCAGTAGTGTTTTGTTGTAGTTTACCTTGTCACAGTTGACATTCTTTTGATTTTTCAAAGTTCATTTTGAATTTCTTTCATTGAAATGCAAGAGTTGGAATATTTCAGTAGTATTTTGTCGTGGTTTACCTTGTCACAGTTACATTCTCTTGATTTTTCAAAGTTCATTTTGGATTTCTTTCGTTGAAATGCAAGAGTTGGAATATTTCAGTAGTGTTTTTGTCGTGGTTAACCTTGTCACAGTTACATTCTTTTGATTTTTCAAAGTTCATTTTGAATTTCTTTTGTTGAAATGCAAGAGTCGGAATATTTCAGCTGTGTTTGTCGAGGTTTACCTTATCACAATTACATTTTCTTGATTTTTAAAAGTTCATTTTGAATTTATTTCATTGATATGCAAGAGTTGGAATATTTTCCAGTAGTGTTTTGTTGTTGTTTACCTTGTCACAGTTACATCCTCTTGATTTTTCATAGTTCATTTTGAATTTCTTTCATTGAAATGCAAGAGTTGGAATATTTCCGTAGTATTTTGTCGTGGTTTACCTTGTCACAGTTACATTCTCTTGATTTTTCAAAGTTCATTTTGAATTTCTTTCGTTGAAATGCAAGAGTCGGATTATTTCAGTAGTGTTTTGTTGTGGTTTACCTTGTCACAGTTACATTCTCTTGATTTTTCAAAGTTCATTTTGAATTTCTTTAGTTGAAATGCAAGAATTGGTATACTTCAATAGTGTTTTGTCATGGTTTAGCGAGTCAAAGTTTTATTTTCTTGATTTTTCAAAGATCATTTTGAATTTATTTAATTGTGATGCATGAATCGAAATATTTCAGTAGTGTTTAGTTCTGGTTTACGTTTTCAAAGTTAAATTATCTTGATTTTTCAAAGTTCATTTTAGATTTCTTTCTTTGAAATGCAAGAGTTGGAATATTTCAGTAGTGTTTTGTCGTGGTTTACCTTGTCACAGTTACATTCTCTTGATTTTTCAAAATTTATTTTGAAATTCTTTCCTTGAAATGCAAGAGTTGGAATATTTCAGAAGTGTTTTGTTGTGGTTTACCTTGTCAAAGTTACATTCTCTTGATTTTTCAAAGTTCATTTTGAATTTTTTTCATTTAAATGCAAGAGTTGGAATATTTCAGTAGTGTTTGGTCGTGGTTTACCTTGTCAAAGTTATATTCTCTTGATTTTTCAAAGTTCATTTTGAATTTCTCTAGTTGAAATGTAAGAGTTGGAATATTTCAGTAGTGTTTTGTTGAGGTTTACGATTTCACAGTTACATTATCTTGATTTTTCTAAGTTTATTTTGGATTTCTTTCACTGAAAGGCAATAGTTGGATTATTTCATTAGTGGCTTGTCGTGGTTTTCCGTGTCACAGTTACACTCTCTTGATTTTTTCAAAGTTCATTTTGAATTTCTTTTATTGAAATGAAAGTGTCGGAATTTTTCAGTAGTGTTTTGTTTTGGTTTACTATGTCACAGTTACATTTTCTTGATTTTTCAAAATTCATTTTTGAATTTCTTTAGTTGAAATGCAAGAGTTGGAATATTTCAGTAGTGTTTTGTGGTAGTTTACATTGTCACACTTACATTCTCTTGATTTTTCAAAGTTCATTTTGAATTTCATTTATTGAAATGCAAGAGTTGAAATATTTCAGTAGTGTTTTGTCGTGGTTTACCTTGTCACAGTTACATTCTCTTGATTTTTCAAAGTTCATTTTGGTTTTCTTTCATTGAAATGCAAGAGTTGGAATATTTCAGTAGTGTTTTGTCGTGGTTTACCTTGTCACAGTTACAGTCTCTTAATTTTTTCGAAGTTCATTTTGAATTTCTTTCGTCGAAATGCAAGAGTTGGATTATTTCAGTAGTGTTTTGTTGTGGTTTACCTTGTCACAGTTACATTCTCTTGATTTTTAAAAGTTCATTTTGAATTTCCTTATGTGAAATGCAAGAGTTAGAATATTTCAGTAGTGTTTGGTAGTGGTTTACCTTGTCATATTTATATTCTCTTGATTTTTCAAAGTTCATTTTGAATTTCTTTCGGTGAAATGCAAGAGTTGCAATATTTCAGCAGTGTTTTGTTGTGGTTTACCTTGTCACAGTTACATTTTCTTGATTTTTCAAAGTTCATTTTGAATTTCTTTCGTTGTAATGCAAGAGTTTGAATATTTCAGTAGTGTTTTGTCGTGGTTTACCTTGTCATAATTACATTTTCTTGTTTTTCAAAGTTCATTTTGAATTTCTTTCGCTGGAATGCAAGAGTTGGAATATTTCAGTAGTGTTTTATTGTGCTTTACCTTGTCACAGTTACATTCTCTTGATTTTTCAAAGTTCATTTTGTATTTCTTTCGTTGAAATGCAAGAGTTGGAATATTTCAGTAGTGTCTTGTCGTGGTTTACCTTGTCACAGTTACATTCTCATAATTTTTCAAAGTTCATTTTGAATTTCTTTCGTTTAAATGCAAGAGTTGGAATATTTCAGTAGTGTTTTGTCGTGGTTTACCTTGTCACAGTTACATTCTTTTGATTTTTCAAAGTTCATTTTGAGTTTCTTTCGTTGAAATGTATGAGTTGGAATATTTCAGTAGTGTTTTGTCGTGGTTTACCTTGTCACAGTTACATTCTCTTGATTTTTTCAAAGTTCATTTTGAATTTGTTTCGTCGAAATGCATGAGTTGGATTATTTCAGTAGTGTCTTGTTGTGGTTTACCTTGTCACAGTTACATTTTCTTGATTTTTCAAAGTTCATTTTGAATTTCTTTCGTTGAAAGGCAAGAGTTGGAATACTTCAGTAGTGTTTTGTAGTGGTTTACCTTGTCAAAGTTACATTCTCTTGATTTTTCAAAGTTTATTTTGAATTTCTTTTATTGAAATGCAAATGTCGGATTATTTCAGTAGTGTTTTGTTTTGGTTTACTATGTCACAGTTACATTTTCGTGATTTTTCAAAGTTCATTTTGAATTTCTTTCGTTGAAATGCAAGAGTTGGAATATTTCAGTAGTGTTTTGTCGTGGTTTACATTGTCAAAGTTACATTCTCTTGATTTTTAAAAGTTCATTTTGAATTTCTTTCATTGAAATGCAAGAGTTGGATTATTTCAGTAGTGTTTTGTCATGGTTTACCTTGTCACAGTTACATTCTCTTGATTTTTCAAAGTTCAGTTAGGATTTCTTTCATTGAAATGCAAGAGTTGGAACATTTCAGTAGTGTTTTGTTGTAGTTTACCTTGTCACAGTTACATTCTTTTGATTTTTCAAAGTTCATTTTGAATTTCTTTCATTGAAATGCAAGAGTTGGAATATTTCAGTAGTGTTTTGTTGTGGTTTACTATGTCACAGTTACATTTTCTTGATTTTTCAAAATTCATTTTTGAATTTCTTTCGTTGAAATGCAAGAGTTGGAATATTTCAGTAGTTTTTTGTAGTAGTTTACATTTTCACAGATAACTTATATTTATTTTTCCAATTTCATTTTGAATATCTTTCATTGAAAGGAAAGAGTTGGATTATTTCAGTAGTGTTTTTTCGTGGTTTACCTTGTCACAGTTACATTATCTTGATTTTTCAAAGTTCATTTTGGATTTCTTTCATTGAAATGCAAGAGTTGGAACATTTCAGTAGTGTTTTGTCGTGGTTTACCTTGTCACAGTTACAGTCTCTTAATTTTTTCGAAGTTCATTTTGAATTTCTTTCGTCTAAATGCAAGAGTTGGATTATTTCAGTTGTGTTTTGTTGTGGTTTACCTTGTCACAGTTACATTTTCTTGATTTTTCAAAGTTCATTTTGAATTTCTTTCGGTAAAATGCAAGAGTTGGAATATTTCAGTAGTGTTTTGTAGTGGTTTACCTTGTCATAGTTATATTCTCTTGATTTTTCAAAGTTCATTTTGAATTTCTTTCGGTGAAATGCAAGAGTTGGAATATTTCAGTAGTGTTTTGTTGTGGTTTACCTTGTCAAACTTACGTTCTCTTAATTTTTCAAAGTTCATTTTGAATTTCTTTCGTTTAAATTCAAGAGTTTGATTATTTCAATAGTGTTGTGTCGTAGTTTACCTTGTCATACTTACATTTTCTTGATTTTTCAAAGTTCAGTTTGAATTTTTTCAGTTGAAATGCAAGAGTTGGAATATTTCAGTAGTGTTTTATTGTGCTTTACATTGTCACGGTTACATTCTCTTGATTTTTCAAAGTTCATTTTGAATTTCTTTCGTTGAAATGCAAGAGTTGGAATATTTCAGTAGTGTCTTGTCGGGGTTTACCTTGTCACAGTTACATTCTCATAATTTTTCAAAGTTCATTTTGAATTTCTTTCGTTTAAATGCAAGATATGGAATATTTCAGTAGTATTTTGTCGTGGTTTACCTTGTAACAGTTACATTCTTTTGATTTTTCAAAGTTCATTTTGAGTTTCTTTCGTTGAAATGTATGAGTTGGAATATTTCAGTAGTGTTTTGTCGTGGTTTACCTTGTCACAGTTACATTCTCTTGATTTTTTCAAAGTTCATTTTTAATTTCTTTCGTTAAAATGCAAGAGATGGATTATTTCTGTATTGTTTTGTTGTGCTTTAACTTGTGAAAGTTACATTCTCTTGATTTTTTCAAAGTTTATATTGAATTTCTTTCGTTGAAATGCAAGAGTTGGAATATTTCAGTAGTGTTTTGTAGTGGTTTACCTTGTCAAAGTTACATTCTCTTAATTTTTCAAAGTTTATTTTGAATTTATTTAATTTAATTGCAAAAGTTGGAATATTTCAGTAGTGTTTTGTTGTGGTTTACTATGTCCCAGTTACATTTTCTTGATTTTTCAAAATTCATTTTGAATTTCTTTCGTTGAAATGCAAGAGTTGGAATATTTTAGTAGTGTTTTGTTGTAGTTTACCTTGTCACAGTTACATTCTCTTGATTTTTCAAAAGTTCGTTTTGAATTTATTTCATTGAAATGCAAGAGTTGGATTATTTCAGTAGTGTTTTTTCATGGTTTACCTTGTCGCAGTTACATTCTCTTGATTTTTCAAAGTTCAGTTAGGATTTCTTTCATTGAAATGCAAGAGTTGGAACATTTCAGTAGTGTTTTGTTGTAGTTTACCTTGTCACAGTTACATTCTTTTGATTTTTCAAAGTTCATTTTGAATTTCTTTCCTTGAAATGCAAGAGTTGGATTATTTCAGTAGTGTTTTGTTGTGGTTTACCTTGTCACAGTTACATTCTCTTAATTTTTTCAAAGTTACGTTTGAATTTCTTTCGTCGAAATGCAAAAGTTGGATTATTTCAGTAGTGTTTTGTTATAGTTTATCTTGTGACAGCTAAATTCTTTAGATTTTTTCGAAGTTTCTATTAGATTTCTTGCGCTGAAATGCAAGAGTTGGAATATTTCAGAAGTATTTGGTAGTGGTTTACCTTGTCATATTTAATTAATGATGATTATTCAATGTTTTTTTTAAATTTATATCGTTGAAATACAAGAGTTGGATTATTTCAGTAGTGTTTTGTTGTGGTTTACCCTGTCAATGTTACATTCTATTGATTTTTCAAAGTTCATATTGAATTTCTTTCGTTGAAATGCAAGAGTTGGAATATTTCAGTAGTGTTTTGTAGTGGTTTACCTTGTCAAAGTTACATTCTCTTAATTTTTCAAAGTTCATTTTGAATTTCTTTATTTGAAATGCAAGAGTTGTAATATTTCAGTAGTGTTTTGTCGTTGTTTACCTTGTCACAGTTAAATTCTCTTAATTTTTCAAAGTTCATTTTTGGATTTCTTTCGTTGAAATGCAAAAGTTGGAATATTTCAGTAGTGTTTTGTTGTGCTTTACTTTTTCAAAGTTACATTCTCTTGAATTTTTAAAAGTTAATTTTGAATTTCTTTCATTGAAATGCAAGAGTTGGAATATTTCAGTAGTGTCTTGTCGTGGTTTACCTTGTCACAGTCACATTCTCTTGATTTTTCAAAGTTCATTTTGGATTTCTTTCATTGAAATGCAAGAGTTACATTCTCTTGATTTGTCAAAGTTCATTTTGGATTTCTTTCGTTGAAATGCAAGAGTTGGAATATTTCAGTAGTGTTTTGTCATTGTTTACCTTGTCACAGTTACATTCTCTTGATTTTTCAAAGTTCATTTTGGATTTCTTTTTTATTGAAGTGTAAGAGTCAGGTTAGGTTAGGTTTTTTGAAGAAGCGCAAAATATTGAAGTTCTCTTCTGAATTTTCTTAAAGAAAAGAAAAAAGCTATTGTCCAATTCTAATTTTTACCAAAGAAAATAAAAAATCTCCAACCTTTTAATAAACATTCTAAGCGTTTGACATGCTAACATATCCTAAAATAATGGAAATATAACAATGACACACCCCATATAGATTAAGGCTAGATTAAGTTAGGTTATATTAGGTTAAGTTAGGTTAGCCTACGTATGCGCACAACAAAACACTACTGAAATATTCCAACTCTTGCATTTCAACGAAACAAATCCAAAAATGAACTTTGAAAAATCAAGAGAATGTAACTGTGACAAGGTAAACCACAACAAAACACTACTGAAATAATCCAACTCTTGCATTTCGACGAAAGAAATTCAAAATGAACTTAGAAAAAATCAAGAGCATGTAACTGTGACAAGGAAAACCACAACAAAACACTACTGAAATAATCCAACTCTTGCATTTAAACGAAAGAAATTCAAAATGATCTTTGAAAAATCAAGAGAATGTAACTTTGACAAGGTAAACCATAACAAGACACTACTAAAATATTCCAACTCTTGCATTTCAATGAAAGAAATTCAAAATGAACTTTGAAAAATCAAGAGAATGTAACTATGACAAGGTAAACCACGACAAAACACTACTGAAATATTCCGACTCTTGCATTTCAATGAATGAAATTCAAAATGAATTTTTGAAAAATTAAGAGAATGTAACTGTGAAAAGGTAAACCATGACAGAACACTACTGAAATATTCCAACTCTTGCATTTCACGAAGAAAATCCAAAATGAACTTTGAAAAATCAAGAGAATGTAACTGTGACATGGTAAACCACGACAAAACACTACTGAAATATTCCGACTCATGCATTTCAATGAAAGAAATTCAAAATGAACTTTGAAAAATTAAGAGAATGTAACTGTGACAATGTAAACCACAACAAGACACTACTGAAATATTCCAACTCTTGCATTTCAATGAAATAAATTCAAAATTAACTTTGAAAAATTCAAGAGAATGTAACTGTGACAAGGTAAAGAACAACAAAACACTACTGAAATATTCCAACTCTTGCATTTCAACGAAACAAATCCAAAAATGAACTTTGAAAAATTAAGAGAATGTAACTGTGACAAGGTAAACCACGACAAAACACTACTGAAATATTCCAACTCTTGCATTTCAATGAAAAAAATTCAAAATGAACTTTGAAAAATTAAGAGAATGTGACTTTGACAAGGTAAACCACTACAAAAAAACTACTGAAATATTCCAACTCTTGCATTTCAACGAAAGAAATTCAAAATGAACTTTGAAAAATCAAGACAATGTAACTGTGACAAGGTAAACCACAACAAAACACTACTGAAATAATCCAACTCTTGCATTTCGACGAAAGAAATTCAAAATGAACTTTGAAAAAATCAAGAGAATGTAACTGTGACAAGGTAAACCGTGACAAAACACTACTGAAATATTCCAACTCATACATTTCAACGAAAGAAACTCAAAATGAACTTCGAAAAATCAAAAGAATGTAACTGTGACAAGGTAAACCACGACAAAACACTACTGAAATTTTACAACTCTTGCATTTCAACGAAAGAAATTCAAAATGAACTTTGAAAAATTATGAGAATGTAACTTTGACAAGGTAAACCACGACAAGACACTACTGAAATATTCCAACTCGCGCATTTCAACGCCGTAAATTCAAAATGAACTTTGAAAATAAGAGAATGTAATTGTGACAAGAGAATGTAACTATGACAAGGTAAACCACAACAAAGCACTACTGAAATATTCTAACTCTTGCATTTCAAAGAATCAAATTCAAAGTGAACTTTGAAAAATTTAGAGAATGTAACTGTGACAAGGTAAACCATGACAGAACACTACTGAAATATTCCGACTCTCGCATTTCACGAAGCAAATCCAAAATGACCTTAGAAGAATCAAGAGAATTTAACTGTGACGAGGTAAACAATGATAAAACACAACTGAAACATTCCGATTCATGCATTTCAATGAAACAAATTCAAAATTAACTTTGAAAAACCAAAAGAATTTAACTGTGACAATGTAAACCACAACAAGACACTACTGAAATATTCCAACTCTTGCATTTCAATGAAAGAAATTCAAAATGAACTTTGAAAAATTAAGAGAATGTAACTGTGACTAGGTAAACCAAGACAAAACACTATTGAAATATTCCGACTCTTGCATTTCAATGAAAAAAATTCAAAATTAACTTTGAAAAATTAAGAGAATGTGACTTTGACAAGGTAAACCACTACAAAAAAACTACTGAAATATTCCAACTCTTGCATTTCAACGAAAGAAATTCAAAATGAACTTTGAAAAATCAAGACAATGTAACTGTGACAAGGTAAACCACAACAAAACACTACTGAAATAATCCAACTCTTGCATTTCGGCGAAAGAAATTCAAAATTAACTTTGAAAAAATCAAGAGAATGTAACTGTGACAAGGTAAACCGCGACAAAACACTACTGAAATATTCCAACTCATACATTTCAACGAAAGAAACTCAAAATGAACTTTGAAAAATCAAAAGAATGTAACTGTGACAAGGTAAACCACGACAAAACACTACTGAAATTTTCCAACTCTTGCATTTCAACGAAAAAAATTCAAATTAACTTTGAAAAATTATGAGAATGTAACTGTGACAAGGTAAACCATGACAAAACACTACTGAAATATTCCAACTCTTGCATTTCAACGAAAGAAATTCAAAATGAACTTTGAAAAATCAAGAGAATTTAACCGTGACAATGTAAAGCACAACAAAACACTACTGAAATATTCCAACTCTTGCATTTCAGCGAAAGAAATTCAAAATGAACTTTGAAAAATTAAGATAATGTAACTATGACATGGTAAACCACGACAAAACACTACTGAAATATTCCAACTCTTGCATTTCAATGAAAGAAATTCAAAATGAACTTTGAAAAATCAAGAGAATATAACTGTGACAAGGTAAACCACAACAAAACACTACTGAAATATTCCAACTCTTGCATTTCAACGAAACAAATTCAAAATGAACTTTGAAAAATCAAGAGAATGTAACTGTGACAATGTAAACCACTACAAAACACTACTGAAATATTCCAACTCTTGAATTTCAACGTAAGAAATTCAAAATGAACTTTGAAAAATCAAGAGAATGTAACTGTGACAAGGTAAACTACAACAAAACACTACTGAAATATTCCAACTCTTGCATTTCAACGAAAGAAATTAAAAATGAATTTTGAAAAAATCAAGAGAATGTAACTGTGACAAGGTAAACCACTACAAAACACTACTGAAATAATCCAACTCTTGCATTTCAAGGAAAGAAATTCAAAATGAACTTTGAAAAATCAAAAGAATGTAACTGTGACAAGGTAAACTACAACAAAACACTACTGAAATATTCCAACTCTTGCATTTTAATGAAAGAAATCCAAAATTAAATTTGAAAAATCAAGAAAATGTAACTGTGAAATGGTAAACCACGACAAAACACTACTGAAATAATCCAACTCTTGCATTTCAATGAAAGAAATTCAAATTGAACTTTGACAAATCAAGATAATGTAACTGTGACAAGGTAAACCACGACAAAACACTACTGAAATATTCCAACTCTTGCATTTCAATGAAAGAAATTCAAAATGAACGTTGAAAATCAAGAGAATGTAACTGTGACAAGGTAAACTACAACAAAGCACTACTGAAATATTCCAACTCTTGCATTTCAACGAAAGAAATTCAAAATGAACTTTGAAAAATTAAGAGAATGTAACTGTGACAATGTAAACCACGACAAAACACTAATGAAATATTCCAACTTTTGCATTTCAATAAAAGAAATTCAAAATGAACTTTGAAAAATCAAGAGAATATAACTGTGAAATAGTAAACCACAACAAAACACTACTGAAATAATCCAACTCTTGTATTTCAACGAAAGAAATTAAAATGAACTTTGAAAAATCAAGAGAATGTAACTGTGACAAGGTAAACTACAACACAACACTACTGAAATATTCTAACTCTTGTATTTCAATGGAAGAATTTCAAAATGAATTTTGAAAAATCAAGAGAATGTAACTGTGACAAGGTAAACCACGACAAAACACTACTGAAATATTCCAACTTTTGCATTTCAATTAAATAAATCAAAAATGAAATTTGAAAATCAAGAGAATGTAACTGTGACAAGTTAAACCATGACAAAACACTAATGAAATATTCCAACTCTTGCATTTCAACGAAATAAATTCAAAATGAACTTCGAAAAATCCAGAGAATGTAACTGTGAAATGGTAAACCATAACAAAACACTACTGAAATAATCCAACTCTTGCATATCAACAAAAGAATTTCAAAATGAACTTTGAAAAATAAGAGAATGTAACTGTGATAAGTTAAACCTTAACAAAACACTGCTGAAATATTCCAACTCTTGCATGTTAACAAAACAAATCCAAAGTTAGACTTGAAAAATCAAGAAAATGTACCAACAAAACACTACTGAAATAATCCGACTCTTGCATTTCAACGAAAGAAATTCAAAATGAACTTTGAAAAATCAAGAAAATGTAACTGTGAAAAGGTAAACCACGACAAAATACTACTGAAATATTCCAACTTTTGAATTTCAATGAAAAAAGTCCGAAATGAACTTTGAAAATAAAGAGAATGTAACTGTGACAAGGTAAACCACAACAAAACCCTACTGAAATATTCCAACTCTTGCATTTCAATGACAGAAATTTAAAATGAACTTTGAAAAATCAAGAGAATGTATCTGTGACATGGTAAACCACAACAAAACACCACTGAAATAATCCAACTCTTGCATTTCAACGAAAGAAATTCAAAATGAACTTTGAAAAATCAAGAGAATGTAACTGTGACAAGGTAAATCACGACCAAACACTACTGAAATATTCCAACTCTTGCATTTCAACGAAAGAAATTCAAAATGAACTTTGAAAATTCAAAAGAATGTAACTGTGAAATGGTAAACCACAACAAAACACTACTGAAATAATCCGACTCTTGCATTTCAACGAAAGATATTCAAAATGAACTTTGAAAAATCAAGAGAATGTAACTGCGACAAGGTAAACCATGACAAAACACTACTGAAATAGTCCAACTCTTGCATTTCAACGAAAGAAATTCAAAATGAACTTTGAAAATCAAGAGAATGTAACTGTGACAAGGTAAACTACAACAAAACACTACTGAAATATTCCAACTATTTCATTTCAATGAAAGAAATTCAAAATGAACTTTTAAAAATCAAGAGAATGTAACTCTGACAAGGTAAACCACGACAAAACACTACTGAAATAATCCAACTCTTGCATTTCAACGAAAGAAATTCAAAATGAACATTGAAAAATTAAAAGAATGTAACTGTGACAAGGTAAAGCACAACAAAACACTACTGAAATATTCCAACTCTTGCATTTCAATGAAAGAAATCCAAAATGAACTTTGAAAAATCAAGAGAATGTAAGTGTAACAAGGTAAACCACGACAAAACACTACTGAAATATTCCAACTCTTGCATTTCAATGAAAGAAATTCAAAATGAACTTTGAAAAATCAAGAGAATGTAACTGTGACAAGGTAAACTACAACAAAACACTACTGAAATATTCCAACTCTTGCATTTCAACGAAAGAAATTCAAAATGAACTTTGAAAAATCAAGAGAATGTAACTCTGACAAGGTAAACCACAACAAAACACTATTGAAATATACTCTTGCATTTCAATGAAAGAAATTCAAAATGAACTTTGAAAATCAAGAGAATGTAACTGTGACAAGGTAAACTACAACAAAACACTGCTGAAATATTCCAACTCTTGCATTTCAATGAAAGAAATTCAAAATGAATTTTGAAAAATCAAGAGAATGTAACTGTGACAAGGTAAACCACGTCAAAACACTACTGAAATATTCCAACTCTTGCATTTCAACGAAAGAAATTCAAAATGAACTTCGAAAAATCAAGAAAATGTAACTGTGAAATGGTAAACCACAACAAAACACTAATGAAATAATCAGACTCTTGCATTTCAACGAAAGAAATTCAAAATGAACCTTGAAAAATCAAGAGAATGTAACTGTGACAAGGTAAACCACGACAAAACACTACTGAAATATTCCAACTCTTGCATTTCAATGAAAGAAATTAAAAATGATCTTTGAAAAAATCATGAGAATGTAACTGTGACAAGTTAAACAACAACAAAACACTACTGAAAGATTCCAACTATTGCATTTCAATGAAAGAAACTCAAAATGAACTTTGAAAGATCAAAAAAATGTAATTGTGATAAGGTAAACCACGACAAAACACTACTGAAATAATCAAAGTCTTGCATTTCAACGAAAGAAATTCAAAATGATCTTGAAAAATCAAAGGAATGTAACTGTGACAAGGTAAAGCACAACAAAACACTACTGAAATATTCCAACTCTTGCATTTCAACGAAAGAAATCCAAAATGAACATTGAAAAATCAAGAGACTGGAACTGTGACAAGGTAAACTACAACAAAACACTACTGAAATATTCCAACTCTTGCATTTCAACGAAAGAAATTCAAAATGAACTTTGAAAAATCAAGAGAATGTAACTGTGACAAGGTAAACCCCAACAAAACACTGCTGAAATATTGCAATTCTTGCATTTCAACGAAACAAATTCAAAATGAACTTTGAAAAATCAAAAGAATGTCGCTGTGACAAGGTAAACCACGACAAAACACTACTGAAATATTCCAACTCTTGCATTTCAACGAAAGAAATTCAAAATGAACTTTGAAAAATCAAGAGAATGTAACTGTGATATGGTAAATTACAACAAAACACTAATGGTGGGAGGGGGAGCCAAAAGTTGCGGGGGATGGGGTGTGGGGTGTGTCATGTGTCATGTGTCACGTGTCATGTGTCATGTGTCATGTGTCATTCACCCCGGGGGGGGGGGGTTAGAGGGAGGGTGGAGGGATAGGGTTGAGGGATAGGGGTAGGACTTGGGGCCCAAGTATCAGTGGAAATTGTTTTTCTAGTATTCATCCCTAACCTAACCTAACCTAAGATCAAAACATTCTTCCCCACCTTCCCCTTAGAAACAACAAATTAATTGACCTTTCTTGAATCAATAATTCCCCTTAGAAACAACAAATTGATTCTCCTTTCGTGAATCAATAATTCGCCTTAGAAACAACAAACTAATTCCCCTTTTGTGACAAATCAATCAACCTTGACATCATCCGTCAGATAATAGTAAACTTCACCCGGAAACAATTCTCCTGGACGAGCACCAAAGACATTAATAAACTTCCCCCGGAAACAATTCTCCTGGACGAACTCCAAAGACATTAATAAACTTCGCCCCGGAAACAATTCTCCTGGACGAACATCAATTTCTCGGAAATGTGTTCTCCCTGGGGATTCCATGCCCATATATGGTGCCCCGTCGGACTGACAGCACGAATGTTCTCCCTAGGGACTCTATGCCCATATATGGACCCCCGTCGGCATTAAACTAAATTGTAGATGGCAGCAGTGGTGTCGTCTCGTGTCAATAGGGGCCTTTCTACTGTGGGAGGGGGTTTAGTTGCTCTCTAATCACTTTTGACTATTTAAAAGGACACTAGACTTATCAATTTTCAATCCAATGAGCCCTTATTGAAGTTTTTACGACAACAAAAGGCCATATCAAAACCTCTATTCATTTCGGGAAAGTACGAGGTGTGTGTGGGGGGGGGGGTATCCACCCTCCGATCACTCTAAATCTTAAAAATGGCCCTTAGACTTGTGATCCAATGAGCCCCCTCCGAAGTTTATATGATCACCTTTTCTATATAAACCTTAAATGCCCCCAGGGCAAATCTTACAACCCTTGCCCTGAGGGTTATGGGGGTTGTCATCCTCAAAGATATCCCCTCCTCAACACCTTGCTCTTTACGCTAAAGTTTTTTAGTACTTTTAAAAAAGCGTCTTAATGCTCTAAATAAACGGCTCTTGTGTTTCAGGAGTCATTCTGAAAGAATTGGGACCCACCTTCATGGGGGAAACCCCCTTCATATACGTAATAATTTCTATTCATTTTAAATTTTAATGTTGCTCCTTACCTTCAGTAAGATTACTTTCATTAATCTGGCCCCACCGCTACGGAGAAACCCCCTCCCCACGGAAATATCCTCTTGGCAATTCAATCCCGGTGAAAATTTACGCCGGACAATTATTCCGCGCCTAAAATTGGGACGGAAAAGAGAAAGCAAGACCAATAAAAAGAATTTTGTTTTAGAATTCTGGCACATACCCACAGTGTATAATTTCCCCTGACAAGCTCACTCCCTGGGAACTTCTCTCCCTATGGAAAATACACCCTTGGAAAAATACCCACCAAAAAATTTGCCCCCCCCCACCTAAAAATGTATGCATACATCCAAATAAAAAATACTATGCATAAACAATGGGCAAATCTTATAATTTAAAAACCTTTTCCCTGGGGCTGTGGGGAGGGGGTGGGGATTATGTTATACCTGAAGGCATAGTTGTTGGGCCTTTCAACTATGATGAACAAAATGGCAAAATCTCAAAATTTTGATCAGACAATTTTCGGAAAATAGGGGCGGGGAGGGGGCCTAGTTGCCCTCCTGTTCAAATGAGCCCTCTCCTGATATTCTAGGAACACTGGGTCAATACAATCACCCCTGGGGAAAACAAAAATAACCAAAAAAACACGCATCCGTAATCTTTCTTCTGGCAAAATATACAAAATTCCATATTCTTGCATATAGGAGCTTGAAACCTATTCAATAGGGTTCTCCAATACGCTGAATCTGATGGTGTCATTTTCATTGAGATCAATTGACTTTTTGGGGGCGTCTCCTTTTTTCGAAAATCAGGAACATTTTCTCAGTAACCTTTGATGGGTTAAGACTAAACTTAGTGAAATTTATATATTTGAAATCAACATAAAAAGCTGATTCCTTTGATATATCTATTGTTATCAAAATTCCGTTTTTTAGAGTTTCGGTTACCATTGAGCCGGGTCGCTCCTTACTTACAGTTCGTTACGATGAACTATTTGATAACTGTGGTGATTAAGGTATCTCCATGAAGTTTTAACTTGCACTAAAAGGTTCTAATTGTTCACGGCTGAAGATGCATTCTGCATTAGGTATTTGCCAGTTATCACGACCACACTCAAGTTCTTGATCTGAGTAAAACCAGTTTCTCTGTTTGTATCCATAGATAATTAGATTAGTCTCAGTGAGATAACGCATTATATTTAATATAATGCGTTCTGTGGGGCTTATTTTCCATAATTCTTTGTTGCAGTTTCCACGATTTTGTTTATAAAGTATTATATTTTCATCCTATTTTGGTATATTTCATCATGATTAACTTAACTTTACTTCTTGAGTGTGGTCGGGATAACTAACAAGTACCCTGCATTAATTAGGGGTCTAAAAATTAATTTTTTCGTACTACGACTTTGTTTCCCGAATAATCCTCTGCAAGTTGCTTGAGTTTTGGCTACTATTATCAAACAGTTCATGGTAACGAACTGTTAGTAAGGAGCAACCCGGCTAAATGGTAACTGAAACTCTAAAAAACGGAATTTTGATACCAATAGATACATCAAAAGAATCAGATTTTAATTCTGATTTCAAATGTATAAGTTTCATCAAGTTTAATCTTACCCATCAAAAGTTACGCGCCTGAGAAAATGTGGCTGATTTTCGAAAAAAGGGAAAAGACCCCCTAAAAGTTTTAGAAACTTAATGAAAGTCACACCATCATATTCAACGTATCACAGAACCCTACTGTAGAGGTTTCAAGCTCCTATCTACAAAAATGTGGAATTTTCAATTTTTTGCCAGAAGAAAGATCACGGATGCGTGTTTATTTGTTTTGTTTTTTCTCCCAGGGGTAATCGTATTGACCCAGTGGTCCTAGGGTATCGTAGGAGGGCTGATTGGAACGGAAATTAAAAGTTCTAGTGCCCTTTTTAAGTGACCAAAAAATTGGAGGACAACTAGGCCCCCTCCCACGCTCATTTTTTTCTCAAAGTCACCCAATTAAAATTTGAGATAGCCATTTTGCTCAGCATAGTCGAAAATCTAATAAATATGTCTTTTAGGATGACTTAATCCCCCATAGTTATTGGGAAGTATACAGACGTTTTCAGGAAGGATTTTTTTCTGGGGGGAGGGGGGGGGCTGGAGGAGGGGGTTACTCGAGAGAATCTTTCCGTTTTGGATGTTTCTTTGGGGTAAGGGACATTTATATGAAGGGGGCGCCGGATTTCCCAGCATTATTTAAAAAACGATCAGAAATTAAATTAAAAAAAAAGTTTTTTCAACTGAAAGTAAGAAGCAAGATTAGAACTTAAAACGAACAGAAATTATTACGTATATGAGGGGGTTCACCCCCAAGTTAATACCTCGCTCTTTACGCTACAGTTTTTTTAGTGCTTTCAAAAGAGCTATCTATTCTAATTAAATGGCCTTTGTGATTCAGGGGTTTGTGAATTAAAAATTGTTTTAACTTTTAACGTGAAGAGCGTGGTATTGATTAAGGGGAGAACATCCTCATATACGTAATAACATATACGTAATAAAAAAAAAACAATAAAGAAAAACAAGCGATACGGCTCAATAGTAATCGAAACTTTTAAAAACGGAATTTTGATGTCAATAAATATATCAAAAGAATGGGCTTATAATGCTGATTCTAAATATATAAATTTTATTAGGTTTAGTATTACTCATCAAAGGCTACGAGCCTGAGGAAATTTACCTGATTTTTAAAAGAGGGGGGAAACATCCCCTAGAATTGAAAGAATTTTAATGAAAATCCCACCGTTAGATTCAGCGTATCAGAAAACCCTATTACATAGGTTTCAAGCTCATATCTGCGAAAATCTGCAACTTTGTATTTTTTGCCAGAAGAGAAATACACGAATATAGAAGTTCGTTACGTAAGTTAATTTGTAAATTACGTTAGAACCAAATTTAGAGACAGCCATTTAGTAAAATAAAAGTAAAATTTTTATGCAAATTTTGTTTACTTATTCAATGACGGTGAGCCAAAATAAAAGCTGCATTAACTAAAAAACGATCAGAAATTAAATAAAAAAAGTTTTTTAAACTGAAAGTAAGGAGCGACATTAAAACTTAAAACAAACAGAAATTATTCTGTATATGAAAGGGGTGGTCCCCTCCTCAACACCTCGGTCTTTACGCTAAAGTTTGTCTCTGTTTCACAAATTTTTTTTTTTAAACAATAAAAAACTTTAGTGTAAAGAGCGAGGCGTTGAGGAGGGGACAGCCCCTTTCATATACGGAATAATATCTGTTCGTTTTAAGTTTTAATGTCGCTCCTTACTTTCAGTTTAAAAAACTTGTTTTTTTTATTTAATTTCAAGTTTTAAGCCACTCCACTTCTCACATTGAAAAGGTTGACATAACGGTTAGTCCATAACCAACGAACCATTACATTTAAAATGTATTTTAGCCTAAATAATGGAGACAAAAGACAGCTATTTTTAGTCCATTCAGCAAAACATATTTTTGAAAATGCCCTGAAATATATTCAGGGTATGATACTTTGGACATATAGGATAAGATGCAGATTTTAATAGGGACATACAGAATAAGATTTTATATATTAGCTTAATTCACTCTTTGTGTCAAACAAAATGGAACAGTTAATACGAAACTTGAACAAAACAATAAAATTAAACAATACCCACATAAAATAGAGCATTTGTTAAGTGGCAATAAGAGAAACGGAAAAGATAATAAAAAAAACCACAAGTAAATAGGAGAGAGGGAAACAATGAGGTCAATTTACAAAAAAAGTAAGGGGGAAGCAAAATTGATTTCTCTAAATCTATGTGGGGTAGTTTTTTCTTCAATTAAAACATGACAATAGTCATTTTCAGTGGAAATACCAAAAAAGATATTTTTCGAAATCTAGGAGGTGCTGTCAAAAAGTCAAGGGGATAGTTTCCCTCCCCCAATTGATGTGTCTGGAGGGGAAGTGGAAGGTGGTTCTGTCTATGGGTTTCCACAACCCTATTAGCTAAAGGATTCTTAAGGACTCATCTATTACAAACTCATTGCAGCGCATAGACATCTGCAAAGCGTGTCAGCTTAGTCACTCCCTATTTTTATATCAAGGATCGCCACTCCTTGAGGGAGATGGCCTTATGACTGCAACAGTGATCCTTGAATGGTAGTCCTGAAATTCCCAGTTTGAGTTTTATCCACTGCACTGTCAAGAGGTCATGGTCTAACCCTGATCATACATTTTGCATATGTAAATAGGGACTGAATCAGAAGAGCCTAAACGCAGATTTTTATTTTCTTTTTTTGCTTTAAGTTTTTTTAATCGCAAGCGAAGTAACACAATAAGTCCGCAGATGACAATAATTACAAAAAAGAAGAAGTTATAATCTTCTTCTCCTTTGAAGTTCGCTCTCATACACAATAATATACTTTAAGAAAAAAAGAATACAACTAAGACACCTACATCCGGTAAATTAAGAGCCTTGAATTCAACTTTATTGACACAACTGGTTTAAATTGGGCAAACCCTGACAATAATGGAAACTTAAACTCGAGCTAAGTAATTTATTGCTATGGAATTGTTTTGTTGCAATTGACAAATTCAGTGACAGGTTACCAAGCGTAACAGTTAAGTTACTGCAAATAGTTTAGCTTCAAATGGCAAGTACTATATTTGTGCGCATTGCCTTGAAAACGAGCCGTATGCAGGGCCGGAGAAAGGGCCACCAAAATAAAAAAAAAAATTTATCGGAACTTAAAGTAAATTACTTTTTACGATAACGGAAACATTATGAATCATTTAAATAATCAAAAATATATTTATTTAAGTTTGCATTGCTGGATAAGATGTATTTATTGTTTGATGTCTGATTAATGTGATTTTTGATATATTTACATTTATATATATATATATATATATATATATATATATATATATATATATATATATATATATATATATATATATATATATATATATATATATATATATATATATATATATATATATATATATATATATATATATACTCAATCTGACTTGTTTTTAAGCATTTAGTGTATAAAGAGGGCCCTCAAAAAAAAAATAATCGGGCCCCGTGCCTATTCGATCCGGGGCTTGGGCACATGCCTCCCATGCATTTTTTGCCCGACCAATTCGTAGAGAAGGTCGTAGTAACTTTCGAGGGAAGTCATTCGGTTGGAAATTGATAGTTCTTGTGTTCTTTCAAGGGTCAAAAGAGATTGGTTGGCAACCAACCTGCCTTCCCTGTGACCTTTTTTGCCTCAGGGTAACCCGATATGGTATTAAAACTTTAAGAGAGCCATTTTATTCAAAAATAGCTGAAAGGTCTAATAAGTTTACCTCCAACGTCTACATTACATCCACAGCTCCTAGGACAATGGCTCTAAACTGTGTACGTTACTCAATCTTCATAGATTCATTTTAATAGAAAAGGTGGGCATGTTTACTTTTGGTTATTCAATCAGCTTGGGACTTTTGCTCGCTAGGAATAATGGCTAGACTAAGATTGTCCAGAGCTTCCTGTTGGGATACTCCTGAGACAACACGCATACCAGAGTAAATAAAAAGATAGCATGTGCATCTGAGCTTTGGAAACACTGCACCTGCGACATCCTGGGAATGTCTTAATTATCGAGCTGAAACTTTCAGCGAGCGTTGGTAGAGGGCTATGTCACCACAGGTTTTAACTTTGGGGATCAAGTATCAGGGATTGAGCTGAAAATCACAGAGCTTTGGGAGGGGGAGGCAAGGATATTTCAAAGTTTTTACTTAGGAAGTAAATGAGGGAACCAAAGGTTTCATATGTCTTCCAGCCACCTGAAATCTTTTACGGTGTATGGCCCGGTGGAACTCAAAATCTATTCGCATTGAAGTCAGTGCTTCCACTATTTCTTAATTTCCGGTGGAATCTTCAAATCTCTCCAGTATTCCCCTAACAGTGCTTCCACTTTTCGATCTCAATTTACCCTAATTTTTTTATCAATTTTCCCTAAAATTCCCTGTATTTAGGTCTGATTTCTCCCTATTTTTCTCCCTTGAAAAAAGAGAATATTTTGCATTACATTTCCATTCAATCTACACGAAAAAAGATAGCGCAGCATCAAATTGCTATTTTTTACTTCAGATAGTGATGCATGTAACATCTTTTACACTACCGAGAACACATAAAAAAGTTTAATTAATTGTCATCTCCAGCACTTCATCACACTTTGCGTTTGCTTTCGTCTTGAAGCCAGCGACAGCTTTCGGTATGCTGAAAGTGGATAAAGTTTTATCTTCGTTTTTCAACCAGTAATTGACTCGAATAAGTGAGACTAGTGTGAGATTTTCGACACTATCTCGGATGTCTGTTTTGATTAATTTCAGGTGACTAAACAAACGCTCAGCTGGTACATTGCTAAAAGGTAAACAGAAGATCTGTGAAATTCACTTTCACAATTCCGGGTACTTGATTTAGCCACTGCAAGTCTTCAGACTCAATATCTTCATCCAGTACTGCTAAACTGACAGGTCTTCAACTTGGGCATCTCCCAAATGAAGCTAAGTGACATCAGTCATTGCCTGTGACCTTCATTCTACGTCTGTTTTCTAGAGCCAACACTATTCTCTTAGAGCAGAAAATCTCGCAAATAGTGGCCTTAGAGAGTTTACTTCAAACTTCTTGCATTCTTTGGTTCAACCAAAGCCAAAATGTCATAAATTTTGTCTTCAAACTTGAAACGGTCTTGGATCTGCTTGAGTAGGACTATATAGTGTTGTTGACAAGACTCGTAAAAGAGATCAATATTATCACTTGGCTCTTGAGCATCTATCAGTTCTTGCATTGAGTCGGTTGCATCTATTCCAATCCAGTTCGGTAAACAAACCAACACTGCAAACATAGTCCAGTTTCTTGAAGTTAGACGCAACATCATTCACAAGTTTGCTGGCACTTGCCTTAGGGAGTGAAAAAGTGGAAGCTCATATAGAAAAACTGTGTTGAATTCTTTAGAGAGGCGGAGAGAGTAGTCCAAGAATTCAAAGTATGGCCTAATCAACTTTCTTTATAATGTTGATAAGATAAGGTCATTGGTTGCAGTTGGTTTGTCAAATGTGGTTTCTATGAAATACTGAGTAGGACCAACCCGACGATCAATAAGCCTTTTTATGCAGGCCTGAAGGGACAACCAGTGGGTCTGTCTTGGTGCAAGAATTTAGAGTGCTTTGCATAGAAAGAACCCCTGAAATTCAACATACTTATCTTATGTGGAAGCGCTTCTGGAAAAGTCGGCATAGATATTTCGCGGCAAGTCTTCTAGTGTCTTGGGAAGTGACAAGCATGCAAAGGATGAACAAAAGTAAATAAGATGGCATGAGTATTTCAACAATATTTTGCCAGGAAATCGAGTTTTTTTCAATGACTTGTTTGATGCAGTTAGTCAGACCCTCAGCCGACCCATCACTACACCCAACCATTTCCAATGCTTCGACATGAAGGTTTAAATCTTTCTCATTAAAAAAACACTGCAATAATAGCTAGTCGTTTATCATTAGTACAATCAGTGGTCTCATCAATTATCACGGAGAAAAAAATTAGTTTTGAGCAACTCCACTAACTGGTTGTGTAGTACCAAAGAAAAATTTTGTCGCAAAATATTTGTAGCTTTCTGTTTACCCAGAGTGACCTATGCTAGGGCCTGGTCTTTTGGAAATAATTTCCTTAGGAGAGGGATCAAGTTGTCTGCAAGACGTAATGGCAGATTATTTTCTGCCGGAAATATGCAGATGTGCTGTTCAATTTCTTTGGATTTACTGCCTACAGTCAGAAGTTGTTCAATGCTGCCACGGCCAACCTTTGTCGCAATTTCATTGCTTGCTTTTATATGCTACTTAGTCGGAGCATGCCGGGTCAACTCTGATTTCCCTCAATATTCATACTTCAAACAGAACCTACAGTATGGTACATAAGTATTTTTTTTTACTTGTATGACACTCTTTTATCTACCAAATTTTTAAACATTGGTACCTTAAGCAACTTGTGAACAAACTTTTGATCAATTTTTTTCTTTTGGCAATTCTTAAAATCATTAATTCACCCAAGATTTCCCTGATAATCTTTACTTTACCCCAGATTTCCCTTTATCCTTAGATTCAAAATAACTGTCCCTAAAAGAAGTGATTTCTCCCTAAAATAGGGTAATATCCCTAGGAGTGGAAGCCCTGTCCCCTAAAGAAAAATGAGTTGCCGGATCCTTTTTTTTTTTTTTTTTTGCTATTTTGATTATAAGAATAACTTCAGTATTCTTTTTAGAATTTACAAGTATTTTTGGCCATGATTATGGCTTCCGATAAAGGCCAAAACTCATTTTTTATTCTTTTTTTGCGTGGAAGAGGCAACTTTATTTACCGCGAAGGCATCCTCTTGTGATTTCTTTCGGGAAAAGCCCTGCTAATTGAGGATAAATGATTCATAAAGTTAAATGATTAATAAAACGCAAATGACACTCTGGCCTTTAGAGTTCTAGGAGGCGATAGTTCTACTGATATCTGCGGTAATTCCTGTTCTATTTGATTATTCAATGCAGATTTTGCTCGTTTTAGAATTCATCTATTCATCTATAATGGTATCTGTATTCTTTACGTTTGACATGGTCTTTCATTTTCTGTTCAATTTCTCAGTTTTCTCAATTTTTCAGTCCTGTTCATTTTCTGTTCAATTGTCTCTTCGTCATCCAATTTCTGTTTGCTTGGGGTTTCATTAACTTAGTCATAGTAATTTTTGCTCCTTTGAAGTTTGAATTGCAGCTTTCGAACTATATATGAATTAATTAAATATATTAATTAATTATATTAAATAATTAATTAATTAAATATATTTATTTATTATATATTTAAAATATATTTATTTATTATTTATATTTATATATATTTATTTATTAAATATATTTAGATTGGTGTGGCTCTTTCTTTTTATTTTTTGGCTCTTATTTTGGTGTGCTCTTATCTTATTCTTTTTATTTTTTGGCTCTTAGATTGGTGTGGCTCTTTCTTTTTATTTTTTGGCTCTTTATTTTTTTGGTGTGACTTTTAGTGTGGCTCTTTTCTTTTCCTTTAAAAATTTCATTTTCCAAAAACTTTTTTTATATTAATTTTTTATAAGCTAACTGTGCTACGCAGGCAGAATGTGCCTTCCGTTTTTTTTCTCTCTCTTTGTCGTGATCAGTTATAATAAGACATAACTCTCTTTGTCGTGTTACTCAACAATAAGACATAACAAAGTAAGATAAATTCCAAGCAGAGCTGTTCAAAGGGGGGGGGAGCAGCTGCCCGGGAACCATGACTGGGGGACGAGGAAATTTTATTTTCAATGCAAATGAGACCTAAACTTCAAATTTACCCCCCCCCCCCTAATTTGCAAATATTTACCCTGAATTGGTATAAATAGTGACGAAGACCACACTGCCTTTCCATCATAAACAACAAGTAGAACAATAGGGAATTATTTTTTATATAAGACAGTGGAACGCAACTTTCAATGAATATTTCAACCCTATATCCAAGGGCCGTCCTCAGCAAAACAAATATAGAAAAATGAATATAAGAGAACTCACATTAAAATACAATCTTTAAACTAAAATATTTTCAAAACAGCCTCGTTTTTTCTACATTTGTTTTGCTGAGGACGGCCCTTGGATATATGGTCAAAATATTCACTTAAAGTTGCGTTTCACTGTCTTATATAAAAAAAAATCCCTATTGTTCTACTTGTTGTTTCTGAATTGGTATATATAGGGGTGGGGGTAAAATTCATTTGCGGCAAAAGTGATTATTATATATGGAAAGAGCATAAGAAAAGGCATCGAGTGGTATGTTCACTTTATTCGTAGGTCAATAATATGAACAGCGAAATATTTACCAAATTGTTTCTTAGGAAATAAATAATATCTTAAATTTTGACTTTTTTCTTTCTTTTAATGAACTCTTCAATTTTGATTTTTTGTTAAATTTTAGATTAACACTTGAAACCCTATTTCAAAAGCAGACTGATAAAGTCACAGCTTTGTATTGAATAGTAAGAGGGGAAGGACATGTATATACGTGGAAATTGCTTGGGGGGAGAATAAAAAGAAATTAGCAAAAATTAGAATAGGAAGTGCCAATAAATTAGGAAAACTTAGCATTTTTGGCCATCCCAGGCCAAAAGCCCCCACCCCCCCCCCTCATTGCGTACGTCCCTCAACAAACCGTACCGCCAAGACAGATTATATCTGGAAACTTATGGAAACTCATAGCTTCTTATGAGGCTTCACGATACAATAAATAGAAAGAATAAACCACTGAGGAGGTTGCCAAATTTAGCTCATCCCCGTTCAAAATGTGAAAGCAGTTTTTTATTATAATTATTATTGTTATTATTCTACGCGGAATGGCTATTGATAACACAGTTTAAATCAATTCCGTATCCAAGAAATTATATTTTAAAAAGCATATTAAGCTTACATGTTATAATTATTAACGTACTATTTATATATTAAGATTTTTTATAGCTTGAGTTTTTCCGTAAGTGAATCTTGGAGTGTTGTTAAATTCCCTTTGGCAGCCCTGATTGTGGCCACCTCGTCCAGACTCATGGCCACCGCAAGGTAGCATTATGTCCAGGGCCGTACCCAGTATTTTGCTCGTGGGGAGGTTTTTTTTCGGGGGGAGGGTGGTAATAATTTTTTTGAAATACATCAAAAATTTGTTTTATATGCATTTTTGTTACGTTTTTCTAAGTCAAACAAACTTTTTAGAGGGGGTTGTTAAGACCCCCTAATCATCCCCTTAGATACGGCCTTGATTACGTGGTATGCACTGTCTTTGGTCACCAATTTGTAATTAAAGGTTTTTTTTCTGTTCCTTTTAGCAATCTATCCTAAATGGTTATAATATAAAATGCAAATTACACACATTAATAACGTTGATAACACATACAATGTTTTTAAATTGTTTGGCAAGTCTGGGTAATGTTTTATACGAAGTTACCTGATGCAAGAGATTGGCTATAATGAATGGATGATGAATAATTTATAAACAAATTCAACAGAACATCTATAAAAAGCAAAAAAAAAACAACAACAAATTAACATAATCAAAACACCAGAAGCCAAGATCTTTACACCTCAAACAAAACTCCAGACTCTTCTACTTGTCGGCAAGGCCATGTCCAGGATTTTTTCAGGGGGGGGGGGGTATATTTGTTTGGTGGGAGGGGGAGGTTTCGCAAAAGAAATCTTTACAAAACACATGAAAAATTTGTTTATATGCACTTTGTTACTTTTTCACAGGTCGGACAAAACTTTTGGGAGTGTTGAAACCTGGTAACCCCCCTGGATACGGCTTTGCTTGTGGGTACAAAGGTATAATATAGAGATGAAATTGCTATGTAATAGTCGGAGTTCGAGCTATAAAAAGTATGCAGACTTTTTACAGAATTTTTTAGATTGGTAAAAACATTACCTGCATAACCAATGTGTATAGTAACTTTGTGCTCCAGACTTCCATCGGAATTTATGATGCTTCCAAGATACTTGAATTTTGCAACCTCCTCTCGCTCATTAGAACCGACATTAAGTATAGATTAAGATAAAATATGCTTAACTTTCCTTTTAATTTTTCTTCTAAGAATCACCTATCGAGTCTATGGAAGCTCCTCCCCCTTGCACCCATTATACTGGTATCAGGTCTCCTAGACAGTGTTTTTAATTGTCCAGGAGCCCGGCGTTGTATTTACGCTATTGATTTGGTATTTTGGGTACTGATTGACAATCCCACCGGCCTGGTTTTGTTTGAGAGTTATGTAATGTTGGCTATAAGTCTTCTCTGAAATGAGATTAATTAAAAAAAAATTTTTGCACAAAATCAGTTCTTAAAAAAAAAGCAAAGAACTCCATTAAACCAAAAATGAAAAAAAATAGAATCGAAAATCTACCAAGCGCACAACTACCACAAATCATTATCAATAAATAAATGAAACCCAAAACAAACAGAAATTAAAATAAGTCAAACAGTTCGTGGCAACGAACTGTAAGTAAGGAGCGACCCGGCTCAATAGTAACCGAAGCTCTAAAAAACGAAATTTCGATACCAACAGACACATCAAATGTACAAACTTTAACGCTGATTTCAAATATATAAGTTTCATCAAGTTTAGTCCTACCCATCAAAAGTTACGCGCCTCAGAAAATTTGCCCGATTTTCGAAAAAGGGGGGAAACACCCCTTAAAGTTACAGAAACTAAATGAAAATCAGACCATCAGATTCAGCGTATCAGAAACCCTGCTGTAGAGGCTTCAAGCTCCTATCTGCAAAAATGTTAAATTTTGCACTTTTTTTTTGCCAGAAGAGAGATCAGGGATGCGTGTTCATTTGTTTTTTTGTTATTTTTTTCCCAGGGGTGATCGTACCGACCCAGTGGTCCTAAAATATAGTGGGAGGCCTCATTTGAACAAAAATTAAAAGTTCTAGTGCCCTTTTTAAGTGACCAAAAAAATGGAGGGCAACTAGGCCCCATCCCACGCTTATTTTTTTCTCAAAGTCACCCGATCAAAATTTTGAGATAGCCATTTTGTGCAGCATGGTGAAAAATATAATAAATATGTCTTTTAGGATAACTTAATTGCCCAAAGTCCCCGGGGGGAGGGCTGAAAGCTATGAACTTTACCCAATCTTTACATATAGTATTGGTTATTGGGAAGTATATAGACGTTTTCAGGGGGGATTTTTCATGTAGTTGGGGGGTATGTGGGAGGATATTTCCACGGAGGAAGTTTTCATGGGGGAAGGGGCATTGCTATGAAGGGGGCACCGGATTTCCCAGCATTATTTAAAAAAAGATCTGAAATTAAATAAAAAAAAATAAGTTTTTCAACTGAAAGTAAGGAGCAATATCAAAACTTAAAACGTACAGAAGTTATTACGCATATGATTGGGTTCGTCCCCTAGTCAATTTCTCGCTCTTTAAGCTAAAGATTTTTTAGTACTTTCATAAGAGCTATTTATTCTAATTAACGGCCTTTATGATTAAGAGGTCATTTTTAAAGAATTGGAACAAAATTTAAACATTAGCGTAAAGAGCGAGGTATTGAATAGGAGGCAAACCCCCTAATATACATATTAAGAATATATGAATATAGAAGTTCGTTACGTATGTTAATTCGTAAGTTACGTATACTTATTACTAATAAAAACGTTCGTAAATAAAATTAAACGACTTTCGAGAAAGCCATTTAACCAAATAAAAGTAAAATCAATATGCAAAAATTATTTTAATTATTGATCTACGGTGAGCCAAAATCAAAACCTGCATTAATTCAAAAATGTTCAAAAATTAAATAAAAAAACAATTTTTTTTAACTGAAAGTAAGGAGCAACATTAAAACTTAAAACGAACAGAAATTATCCTGTATATGAAAGGGTCTGTCCCCTCCTCAACGCCTCGCTCTTTGTGCTAAAGTTTGACTCTTTCTCACAACTCTATTTTTTTAAACAATAAAAAACTTTAGCGTAAAGAGCGAGGCGTTAAGGAGGGACAGTTCCTTTCATATACGAAATAATTTTTGTTGATTTTAAGTTTTAATGTCGCTCCTTACTTTCAGTTTAAAAAATAAGCTTGTTTTTTTTATTTAATCTTTCTCAAAACGATCAAGGGCGGATCCAGGATTTTTTTCGGGGGGGGGGGGGTACTAATTTTTGACTATTTCAGGGGGGGTTACTAATTCTTGACTCAGTTTTCGACTAATTTTACTGATTTTTACCTAGGTTTTACTAATTTTCGACTTATTTTCGATTCGGTCAAAATTTCAGGTGGGGGGAGGGGTTCAAACCGGGTAACCCCCCCCCCCCTGTATACGGCCTTGAAAACGAGCAGAAATTAATCTAACTAGGGTTCTAAACCCTATGCTTTCTAAACGTCAGAATATACGGTAATTTGCACTTTACTGAAAAAAAATTCAAATGAATTTACTGAAAAAAATGCGCATTGTCAGTTTAATGCACGTATGCCGATATTATTCCTTAAAATCTTAATTAATTTTTGATTTCTTAAAGTTATAAAAGTGAAAACATTTAATAAGAATTTTTTTTTCAGTAAAGTATAAATTAGATTCTGGCTTTTATTTCTGTTTGTTTTGGGTTTCATTTATTTATTGATACTAATCTGTGGCAGTTGTATGCTCGGTAGATTATTTTATTCTATTTTTATTCATTCTTGGTTTAATCAGGGGCAGATCAAGGATTTTTTTAGGGGGGGGGGTGTGCAAAATAGGTTGATCCGATAATTTTGCGTTAGGAGCAAGTTTAATTAACGCAAACTTGCGTCAATTAAGCAAATTACACTACTTTAGTCTATGTTAGGGGGAGGGCGCGTACCCCCCTGGATCCGCCATTTCATCTTTACATTTTTTTGAAAAACCTATTTTGTGCAAAAAGTTTTTTTTATTAATTTCTGTTCGTTTTATATTAACATAGTCTTTTTCAGGGAGAACGACTGAGCTTCTCTGAATTTAAACAACCATCCCTTCCATAAAAACCTTTAATACCCCCTGGGCAAAACTTACAGCCGCTGCCCCTACTATCTAGAGTTTGTTTCAACCGCAAAAGCCCTTTCTTTGAATGTTTAGATTATTTCGTATAGATTAAGTGTCTCAACAGCTTAGACTGGTGGAATGTAGGACAATATGACATGTGTCTAGGGTGGAGAGGGTATCTGCCTTTTGATAATTTTGACTCTTAAGAACAGCACTTGAGCGTCTAATAACAGATCCAATGAGCCCCCTTCCAAGTTTACATAACCTCACTTTCTATAAAAACCCTATATGTCCCCAGGACATAACTTACAACCCTTGCCCTTAGGGCTGGGGGGGAATTGTTATACTCAAAGACATTATTTCCAGACCTTTCTGATAGGTTGAACAAAATGGCTATACACAAATTTTTATTTGAAGTGTTTTGGGAAATGATAAGCGTGGAGGGGGGATTTGCCCTCTGATCACTTTCGACTAATAAAAAAAGAAACTAGTCTTCTCAATTTCCAAGCGAATGAGGCCTTTTTGAAACTTCTACGACAAAACTTTCTATAAAAACATTATATGCCCCAAGGGCATAGCTTACGACCCTTGTTCTGGGGGCTACGGGAGAGGGTTGTCATCCTTAAAGACATAATTTCCATACCTTCTAACTACGTTGAACAAAATGAACATATCAAAATGTTGATATGAAATGTATAAGGAAATGTTGGGTTTGGGGGGAATTCTCTCTCCGATTATTTTCGACTATTAAAAAGGGCAATAGCCCTCTCAATTTCAAATCGAAAGAGCCTTTTAGAAGTTTTTGCGGCATCAATTTTTATAAGACATTATATATCCCCAGTTCATAACTTACAACCTTAGGTCTGAGGGCTGTGGGGGGTTGTCATACTCAAAAACATAATTTCCAGACCTTTCAACTACGTTGAAATGTCGAAGTCTTGATCGGAAGTATCTGGGGGAATGATGGAAGTGGGGAGGGGGCATTCACCCTCCGATTGCTTTTGACTATTATTAAGTGCACTAGCCCTCTCAATTCTCAATTGAATGCGTCCTTTTTGAAGTTTCTACGAAAACGCTGGCAAAGACCAAATTTCCCGAACCTTCAGTTACGTTGAACAAAATGTCTATCTCAAAATTTTGATTGGATGTTTTTGGGGAAATGGTGGGCATGCAAGGGGCGTTAGTTGCCCCCCAATCACTTTCGACTATTAAATAGGGCACTAGCCATTTCAATTTCCAATTGAATTAGGCCTTTTTGAAGTTTCTACGGCAACGCTTTCTATAGAACCTTATATGCCCCCAGGAAATAACTTGCAGCACTTGTGCTAAGGGCTGTGGGGGGAGTGTCATCCTCAAAGACATGATTTCCGTACTTTTCAACTACGTTGAACAAAATGGCTATCTCAAAATTTTTATTGAATGTCTTTGGGGACATGGTGGGCGTAGGAGGGATGTTAGCTTTCTTCCAATCACTTTTGACTATTAAAAAGAGCACTAGCCCTTCGAAGTTTCTACGGCAATGCTTTCTATAAATCTTAAATGCCCTCAGTGAATAACTTACAACCCTTGCCCTGAGGGGTCTGCGGGGGGGTTTATCATCCTCAAAGACATACTATGAACTTTCAACTACGTTGAAAAAAATGGCTATCTCAAAATTTTGAATGGATGTATTTGGGGAAATGCTAGGCATGAGAGGGGGGTTAGTTGCCTTCCAACAGTTTCAACTAGTCTATTAAAAAGGGCACTAGCCCTTTCAATTTCCAATTGAATGAACCATTTTTGAAGTTACTACCACAACATTTTCTATAAAAAAAAGCTTATATGGCCCCAGGGAAAACTTACAACCATTGCCTTGAAGGCTGTGGGGGTGGGGGTTGTCATCCTCAAAGACCTAATTTCCAGAACTTTCATCTACGTTGAACATAATGGCCATCTGAAAATTTCGATTGGATGTGTTTGGGGGAATTTTCGGGCGTGAGAGGGGGGTTAGTTGCCCTCCAATCACTTTTGACTACTAAAAAGTGCACTAGCCCTCTCAATTTCCAATCGAATGAGCACCTTTTGAAGTCTGTGCGAAAACGTTTTCTATAAAAACCTTATATGCCTCCAGGGCATAACTTACAAACCTTTCCCTGAGGGGCTTAGGGGGTTTGTTATCCTCAAATACATAATTTTCAGAACTTTCAACTACGTTGAACAAAATGGCTATCTCAAAATTGTAATTGAATGTGTGTGGGGAAATGATGGAAGTGAGAGGGAAGCTAGTTGCTCTCTAATCACTTTCGACTATTTAAAAAGGCACTAGCCCTTTCAATTTTCAATCAAATGAGCTATTTTTGAAGTTTCTACAATTCAATCAATTCAATTCAATTTTATTCAAGAAAAAACATAACACAGACATAATAATAATAAAGATCCTAGAGGATAACTTGTTAAGGACCAAAAAAAGATTAAATTAAAGTAACACTGAAAAAAATAGAAGAATAAAACATAGAGAATTAAAGCAAATTGGTTAACAATGGAAAGATTAAATTATATTATCAAGTTTTGTTATATTTTTATACAACTTGCAGAAACTTGTTCAATACTGGAGGGTATTTTGTTCCATTGAATAATAGATTTGTAAATGGGAGATTGCTGGGCATCACTAGAAACGCATTTAGGAATTTTAAAGGCTCTATTGGATGAACGGAGACAGTGGACTTCCGAATTATTAATATTATAATAGGTTAGTAGTTGAGGTGGAAGATTATTGTGGAAAGCAGAGTAAGCAAGCGACACGTTTAGTTTTTGTATGATTTGATCAAGTGGAGCTATATCAAAATCTGAATACAATTCATGGGTGGGATATGGACGGGGAAGCCAAAAAACTGCTTTAATGGCATGGTTTTGGGCAAATTTAAGTTTTTTAGTGAAGAACTGCTTTGTATTTCCCCCAATTGATCTACAATAAGAAAGGTAAGAAAAAGTAAAGGAATCAGAGAGAGTAACTAGGATGTCAGGAGGAAGAAAATAATTCACACGGTTAACCATAGCTACTTGTCTCAAAATTATTGCTGTGATGTAAGAAATATGATTAGAGAATGATAAACATGAGTCAATAAATACACCAAGAAACTTGGCAACTTCCACATGTGGGAGGATGTCGGAGGAGTACTTGAGACCAAGAGCAGGTTGAATTACGTCTTTGTTGTAGAGGGTTCTGAATAATACTATTTGACTTTCGTAATGCACCACGCCTGGACTCTGTTCAGGAGGACTTGGGCAGAGGATATTGCCGATGGTAAATTGGTGCCAGTGACGAAGAAGTTGCTGTCATCAGCAAATAATACAGGATACACCAAAGGGCCCAGGTCCATAAAAAGATCATTGATATATAGGAGAAATAAAATAGGGCCTAGAACGGAGCCTTGCGGGACACCCCTCCGAACAGGTAAGGGCTGAGAGGATATTCCACCTAGGCTCACACTCTGCACCCTTCCAGATAGATAAGAATCAAACCAAGAGAGGGGAACACCACGATTACCGTAACTATTTAATTTACTTATTAAAATACTATGATCGACCATGTCAAAGGCCTTAGAAAAATCCAAAAATAACCCTAATACAGTTTTTAAGGTCGAGTTGTGAGTGTATGAACTGTGTGGCGTCAATTAGAGCATGAGAAGTTGAAAATTTCGGCCTAAAGCCATATTGGTGAGAAGAAATCAAAGAAACGGAGTGCTGACTGTCAAACAGAAAGGGAGACAGACGTCTGAAAATGATTCTCTCGAGGACTTTGGATATAACAGGAAGAATTGAGATTGGACGATAATTACCTATCTCAGTTTGATCTCCCTTTTTAAGAACTGGAATAACGAGGGCTGACTTTAGTAAATCAGGGAAAACTCCATGGGTTAAAGATAGGTTGGCAATGTGCTTGATGGGCTCGTGCACAAAAGGGGATATGGTCTTCAGGAGCTTATTACTTAGTCCAAGACAGTCAGGACTAAAACTAATAGGGAGAGAACTGATGATTTGAAGTACCTCATTGCTATCAGTTGGGCAGAAAAACATGGATCTAGGATTGAAGCAGGGGAATACAGCCTGTAAGGAGGAGCGGGAGTCAGTATGAGGAACATTAGAAAAATAATTATTAAATGCGTCAGGTGCATGTAAGGGGTCAATTAATCTACCATTTATGTCTTTAATACCACAACACCTTCTATAAAAACCTTATATGCCCCCAGGGCATAATTTACAACTCTTGCCCTGAGGGCTCTGAGGGGGCTATTATCCTCAAAGACCTAATTTCCAGAACTTTTGATTACGTTGAACAAAATGAACATCTTAAAATTTTGATTGCATGTGTTTGGGGAAATGGTGGACGTGAGAGGAGGGTTACCCTCAAATTACTTTCAACTATTAAAAAGGGCACTAGCCCTTTCAATTTCCAATCGAGTGAGCCCTTTTTGTTTTTACGACATTGCTTTCTATGAAAACTTGATATACCCCCAGGGCATAACTTACAACCCTTGCCATGAGGGCTGTGGGGGGGGGGGCATCATCCTCAAAGGCCTAATTTCCAGAACTTTCAACTACGTTGAACAAAATGGCTATCTAAAATTTTGATTGGATGTGCTTGGGGAAATGGTGGGCGTGAGAGGGGGGCTAGTTGCCCTCCTATCACATTCTACTATTAAAAAGGGCACTAGCCCTTTCAATTTCCAATCGAAGGAGGTTTTTGTTTGAAGTTTCTACGACAACTTTTTCTATAAAAACCTTATATGCCCCCTAGGCATAACTTACAACCCTTACCATGAGGGATCTGAAGGGGCTATCATCCTCAAAGACCTAATTTCTAGAACTTTAAACTACGTTGAACAAAATGGTTATCTAAAAACTTTGATTGCATGTCTTTGGGGAAATGGTGGCCGCGACAGGGGGGTTATTTGCCCTCCAATAACTTTCAACTATTAAAAAGGGCACTAGCCCTTTCACTTTCCAATCGAGTGAGCCCTGTTTGTTTTTACGACATTGCTTTCTATGAAAACTTTATATGCCCCCAGAGTAAAACTTACACCCTTGCCCTGAGGTCTGTGGGGGGGGGTCTCATCCTCAAAAACCTAATTTCCAGAACTTTCAACTACGTTGAACAAAATAGCAATCTAAAAATTTTGATTGGATATATTTAGGGAAAAGGTGGGCGTGAGAGGGGGGTTAGTTGCCCTCCAATCACTTTTGTCTATTAAAAAGGGCACTAGCCCTTTGAATTTCCGATCTAATGAGCCATTTTTTTGGTTTCTAAGACAGCACTTTCTATAAAAACCTTACACGTCCCCAGGCATAACTTACAACCCTTGCCCTGAGGGCTGTGGTGGAGAGTCCTCCTCGAAAATATAATTTCCTTCTGAAAATCAACTACGTTGAACAAAATGGCTATCTTAAAATGTTTATTGGATGTGCACTAGCCCTTCAAATTTCCAATCGAATGTGCCCTTTCGAAATTTCTACGACAGCTCCTTCGATGCGAAGTACCCTGGTCTAAAAAAAAAATACAAAAAACTATACATTGTACCAACATCGTTCTTTACTTAAGCAGCGCTATTGGACTGAAAGGAGTGTAATTTCATCAGCAAAATCACCATAAATGATAGTGCGGATCTCATTCAAATAAACCTCTCCAACTAACTGATTCTACAAGAACATTCTGCATTCTTCAGATCGTTTCTGCAAGAACATCTCTTGCCCTTGGTGAGTTTGAACTCCCTTTGCATGAGTAAAGAACATTTGGTTTTCGCTAGTGCCCACAAAACTTCCGAGAGATCTTCGGGCGGGCTGGCCTGCCTATTAAAACAGAAAGTAGTCCCAATATTCCCTGTTTGTTATCATGAATGTGATTATTTCATTACAATCTGTTTTGCTAACCTAGTTCTTATTAATGTATACCTCCTTTGCAACCAAAGATCATTTTCCTCTCTAACAAAGTATACTAAAGCATGTGCATCGCTAAAGAACCTTCTTGTTAGTGTTGAGAGAAATGGATTGGATCCTGTTAGGTAATATGAACTGGGATATAAACTCTACCTCAGCACGGACTGATTTATCTTAGGATTAATCAAAAAAAATTTTTTGCAAAAAAATAAGTAAAGAATTTCCTTAAACCAAAAATGAACAAAAATAGAATCAAATAATCTACCAAGCATACAACTACCACAAATCAATATCAATAAATAAATGAAACCAAAAGCAAACATAAATTAAAATAAGTCAAACTCAAAACGAGCAGAAATTAATCTGAGTAAGGTTCTAAGCCCTATGCTTTCTAAAAGCCGAAATATGATTTGTACTTTACTGAAAAAATTCAAATGAATCTATTAAAAAAAATTTTACATTGTCAGTTTAATATACATACATATGCTGATATTTATTCCTTAAAATCTTAAATAATTTTTGATTTCTTAAAGTTATAAAAGTGAAAACATGTAAAAGAATTTTTTTCAGTAAGGTACAAATTACTGCATTACCTTCTGATTTTAGCTAAAAGGCCGAGAAGCGATATTTAACAAAGATTGTCAAAAGTTTATTAGAATACGAGTAACAAAGCTTGTCGCAAATTTCATTTCGGTTGCAATGCTCAAATAACATTTAATAAGCTTATCAGTCTTTTTTTAGATTTTTCTAAACAGCACAAAACATTTCCAATAATAACAAAGTTTATTTTTAGGAGTGACAATTTTAGAAAATTGTCACCGCCAGTTGATACCACTGGTATTGATCAAGAGCGTTAATTCATGGGAATTAGAGGGCAAGGTCGGATCCAGTGCCTCCCCTCCGATATTTTTCTCCGACTGTCCGACATGTTTAGGAGTATTAAGGTGGAATTTATCACTCTAAATATTAATTCCTGAGAGACATTTTGAGCATTGTTTAAGACGGGGGAAAAAAATTCGCATACTGACCAATAGTCTGCGTAGCGCAGGCACCGATTTCCTGATTCGATGCTTTTGGCCGGGAGTGCAATGCGTGGTTGGGGAAAAATCAGCTGACACTTCCCGTATTTTTCCCTCAGATTTTTCCAGGCACCCATTTAGAGCTGGTTCGAATATGGCTGAGCTTACTAAGTCACACGATTGACCTCCGTTCCAAACCAAATAACTAGTCAAACAGTTCGTGGTAACGAACTGTAAGTCAGGAGCGACCCGGCTCAATGGTAACCGAATCTCTAGAAAACAGGATTTTGATACCAGTAGATACATCAAAAGAATCAAATTTTAATGCTTATTTCAAATATATAAGTTTCCTCAAGTTTAGTCCTACCCATCAAAAGTTACGCGCCTGAGAAAATTTTGGCTGATTTTCGAAAAAAGGGAAAAAGACCCCCTAACAGTTATAGAAACTTAATGAAAATCACACCATCATATTCAGCGTATAAGAAAACCCTACTGTAGAGGTTTCAAGCTCCTATCTACAAAAATGTGGAATTTTGCATTTTTTGCCAGAAGAAAGATCACGGATGCGTGTTTATTTATTTATTTATTATTATTGTTTTCCCAAGGGTGATCGTATTGACCCAATTCTCCTAGAATATCGTGGGAGGGCTCATTGGAATGGAAATTAACAGTTCTAGTGCCCTTTTTAAGTGATAAGAAAATGGAGGGCAACTAGGCCCCCTCCCATGCTAATTTTTTCCCCAAAGTCACCAGATCAAAATTTGAGATAGCCATTTTGGTCAGCATGGTCGAAAATATGATAACTATGTCTTTTAGGATGACTTAATCCCCCGAAGTCCCCGGGGGGAGGGCTGAAAGTTATGAACTTTACCCAATGTTTACATATATAGTATTGGTTATTGGGAAGTATGCAGACGTTTTCAGGGGGGATTTTTCTGGGAGTGGGGGTGGGGGTGTTGGGTGGATCGGGGGTTATGTGGGAGGATCTTGAAGGAAGTTTTTATGGGGGAAGGGACATTGCTATGAAGGGGGCGCCGGATTTCCCAGCATTATTTAAAAAAGATCAGAACTTAAATAAAAAAAAATAAGTTTTTCAACTAAAAGTAAGGAGCAACATCAAAACTTAAAACGAACAGAAAATATTACGTATATGATTGGGTTGACCCCCTATTCAATACCTCGCTCTTTAAGCAAATGATTTCTTAGTACTTTCATAAGAGCTATTTATTCTAATTAACGGCCTTTGTGATTGATGGGTCATTTTTAAAGAATGGGAACAAAATTCGAAATTTAGCTTAAAGAGCAAGGTATTGACTAGCGGGCGAACCCCGTAATATACGTATTAAAAATATATGAAAGTAGAAGTTTGTTACGTAAGTTAATTCGTAAGTTATATATATTTATTACTAATAAAAACGTTCGTAAATAAAACTAAACAAGTTTCGAGAAAGCCATTTAACCAAATAAAATTAAAATTAACATGCAAATTTTGTTTTAATTATTCATGTACGGTGAGCCAAAATCAAAACCTGCATTAGTTCTAAAACGTTCAAAAATTAAATAAAAAACAAGTTTTTTTTATTTGAAAGTAAGGAACGACGTTAAAACTTAAAACGAACAGAAATTATTCCGTATATGAAAGGGGCTGTCCCCTCCTCAACGCCTCGCTCTTTACACTAAAGTTTGACTTTCTCACAACTCTATTTTTTTAAACAATAAAAAACTTTACCATAAACAGCGAGGCGTTGAGGAGGGGACAGCCCTTTTCATATACGGAATAATTTCTGTTCGTTTTAAGTTTTAACGTCGTTCCTTACTTTAGTTAAAAAAACTTGTCTTTTTTTATTTAATGGCACCAGGAATTGAATTCCTTCAGGATTTCAAGTCTGGAGTGATAACCGCTAGGGTATGGCGGCTTATTAGGAGTATAGCATCAGAGGAACACTAGTGCAGCTGTGCAGATTTGGTAGCAGCAGGTGCCAAATTCAAAAGAAGAAACTTGAGGGAAAGTTGAGCAAAAATAAATGAAAAACATACGGCAACAAGCCGCTTAAGCATGTGCATCTTTAGTTTGAAGTTGTAGTTCTCTCTAGGATTCAACAGGTTGTTAATTTTTGAATTTGTACGGGCCAAAAAAGTTCTCAAATTTAACTAATTAGTTTTATGCATTTGTATCGACGCTGCAACACCAACGAGAAGTGGAACTTGCCTAAAAACTACATAATTTTTAAACAACCAAAGAAAAATCTTAGAAAATTGTGGTTTAAGGGTATGAACTAGACTTAAGACGGGCCCAGGGGGCAAATAATACTTTCATCTTGGTCTCCTCAGTATCCTTAGAACAAACTTGTTTTCATATTTTATTTCTGGCTGTCCTTCAAGTCATACCAGGAAATCCTACCCGGTAAAATTCCCCCTGGAACATTCCCGGCTCTCCTGGGAAATTTCCTTTCCCTGTAAAATTATCCGTATACAAAAAAAGCTCCCCTGGAAATTATTTTTGTATTTTCCAATAACCCCATATGCAATAATGAGCAAATTTTACAGCTTACTCCCCTTTCTCCAGGGGGGAAGGAGGGAGGGAAGTCATCAACCCCAAAGACATAGTTATTGGACCTTCTAACTATGCTAAATAAAATGACTACCTCCAAACTTTGATCTGGTGTCATTGGGGAACATAGTAAACCAAAGATGTGCTATGTCTACGGCTTATGATTGTTATTAGTATTGATTAATTTAATGTTGATTAGATAGTTTTAATGTCACTCTTTATTTTCTACCTTTTTCAGAGTTTAAGCTATTATTATCCCGGGTTGCACCTTACATTCTAGGCGCTGCTTCTTTTGTACTTTTGTAGTCGTTTTATTCTATTACTATCACTTTTTTGTAGTGGAGGGGAGATACTCATATATAGTATGTTCCGTTGTATTCAAAAAGAGCAATTATTGCAAATGCAGCATTAGTTATAAACATAGGAATTTAACTCCCTCGATAAGTTCTGTCTTAACAATATCGAAAAAAATATAGATTTTCTTACTTGTTTTACAGAAGAATTGTCAAGCAAGTCGCAATTTAAGTTTATAGTCCAAGATGGTCAGAAGAAGGTTCATTCTAATGAATACTTGTAGATCTAGTGCTCTTTTAAAGGAATTAGTTTAAAAACAAAATTAAGGGGAATATCCCGATCCTGAATTAGTTTAAAATAATTAAATTGTTTTTAAATAAATTCCATAAGAAGAACATTCTTTGCCCTATTTTCTATTAGAAAAACGTTTCATTTTACTTAACATTAGCTAGAATGAATGAAGCAACCGCTGCTCTCAGTGGCTCGAAAAGGGGAGGGGGGTCTAACAGGTCCCCTAGATTCCGAAAATATGTATTTGTTAAAAATGCTTCATTTTTTCGTATTTCTGTTGAGAAAATAAACTAAATTGACAGAAATATTGGCAAAACAAAAATGTTTGTCTCTTAAATTTTTAAAATTATATATTTTAGCAGAACCCCTCCCTTCCTAAGTTTTATTTACAATAAGGAAAGATTTTAATAGCTGCAGTGACAATTTAGTTTTTTTTATATAACAGGGGATATTCACTTAGCCTCAAACATGATAAGAAAATAATTCGAAGGTAAAATTTTCACGCATTTCTTTACTTGTAATACAATATATTACTAAATATTTTTGATTATGTTATAAGTTTCTAATAAAGATTTCATAAATATATTAAATGTTCAGTAATGTAAAAAACATGATTTAATATGAAGAAATAAATTGTTGTGTAAGGGTCATTTATTGCAGAAATGTTTTTTAAGAAAAACTATAAGAATAGGACAAGTCTCATGAGCAGTTGAAGATCATCTTGGTTATACAGTATACTCACATTCACAATTTTGAAGAGCTCCTGAATTGGAACTGGCTGACGTCGGTATCCTAGTTTGGGGCTCGGAAGTAGTTTAAACCATGGTCCTCAAATTTTTCGGCAGGATGTATCAAATTTCTACTCTACCGATATCTAAAAGCGTTGTCAGTTGAAGAAAAAACCGGTGTTATTGCGGTATCTTTTCTACCGAAACACGGTTTAATTTATGGTCTATTTTGATACACGTAATGCGAATACGTTGCCACTAGCTTCAACAAAAAACTTACTTTATAAAAGTAATTATGTCTTTGATACTTTTCTAGCAAATGAATACTATTCCTTATTATTTTTTCTAAGTGGTAGATTTCGCTTTGGACTTAGAACGAGAAAAGTAGAATAAAAATGAAAAGAGACATCCCCGAGATACCCACCCTATACATAAAAGGAAAAAAATAGTCCCCAATGATAAATTCATATCTTTTCCCCACTTTATGGCACTCTCACCCATTCTTCATCACTATTAGCTCGTCCATACTTCCCGCTCTCTAGAAAATTGAAAGCAGGATAATCTACTCTTTTCTGTTTTAAACTAGATTAAAAGTTTATTTATCAATATTTATTTCATTTTCGGCACTTTCTCCAGAAATACTGTGTATACTGTCGAATTTTTCCCATTTTTCAATTTTTAGTTTCTCTGATATACCGACCTTGAAAACGAAAAAAAAAGGGAAAAAATCGCCAGTCTGCGCTTCCAGTCTGCCATCACATTTTTTTAAAGAAAGAACAGTTTGACGCACCCGAAAAGACAAGAATACTAGATTTAAAAGTTTTGCTGGCTCAGCAAATATGCAAAACGACATTCTCGAACCGAATGCTCATTTTTTCCTCTTCTAATTAATGCTTTTAATTAATAATTAATGCTCACTTTGCGCTACAAAAGCAGATTTTACACAACTTACTTCCTTAAAATATATTTCCATAAAATTAATCTAAAGAATAATACAATTTGTAATGATGCTTTTATACAATTTTTAACTTTTCGAGAGAGCATATTATTTACTTACTTAAAAAATCCTCAGCATGGTTCGGTTTTTGATTTGTCAGCATTTTTTTACTCCTTCCCTCGCCCCAAAGCAAAGAAGGTAGTAACACTCTTTTCTACATAAGTGCCCAATACTTAAGTGTTTGAAACTTAATTTATTGACCCTCCTCCTTCTATACCGAAGCTTGACTCCATCACCAGGACAAATCCTAGTAAACGTTGTGCCTTATAAAAGCCAGGATATAAATTGTACAAAAAAACTCAAATGAATTTAGTGAAAAAAATGTTAATTGTCAGTTTAGTATACAAATCATGCTAATATTCATTCCTTAAAATAATAATCGGTTTTTCATTTCTTATAAGCTATAAAAGTGAAAAGATTTAAGAGAATTTTTCAGTGAAGTACAAATTATATTCTGGCTTTTAGAAAGCATAGGGTTTAGAACCCTACGCAGATTAATTTTTGCTCGTTTTGAATTTGACTGATTTTAATTTCTGTCTGTTTTGGGTTTCATTTATTTATTGATATTGATTTGTGGTAGTTGTATACTTGGTAGATTACTTAATTCTATTTTTGTTCATTTTTGTTTTAATGGAGTTCTTTACTTTTTTTGAAAAACTTATTTTGTGCAAAAAGGTTTTTGATTAATTATTGTTCGTTTTATATTGACATAGTCTTTTTCAGGGAAAAAGACTGAGCCTTTCCTGAAGTTAAACAACCATTCCTTCCATAAAAACCTTTAATGCCCCCCGAGCACAACTTACAACCCTTGCTCCTAATCTCTGGGGTTTGTTTCAACCTCAAAAGCCTTGTTATATGATATTTAGACTATTTTGAAAAGAATGGCTTTCTCAAAATTTCTATTAGACGCACTTCGGGACAATATGACGTGTGTGTAGGGAGGAGAGGGTAGCTGCCCTCTGGTCACTTTGACTCTTAAAAACAGCGCTAGAGCGTCTGATTACCAATCCAATGTGCCCCCTTTAAAGTTTATATGACCACATTTTCTATAAGAACCTTATATGTCCCCAGGGCATAACTTACAACCCTTGACCTGAGGGCCGGGGGGGGGGGATTTTTTATCCTCAAAAACATAATTTCCAGACCTTTTTGATAGGCTCATCATAATGGCTATATGAATATTTTAATTGAGAGTGTTTGGGGAAATGGTAAGCATGGAGGGAGACGTTAGTAGAACCCCCTTTTTGAATACTACGAAAACACATGTGCTGCCATCTACAATTTAGTCTTTAATTTATGCATGTTTTTATGGTTTTTGTCACTGAGAATGAAAAAACAGGATTTTTCTCACTTTGATGTATTTTCATGGTTTATTGATTCTAATGGGTTCAAGGTCGATTTATTTGTTGTTTCCAAGTGTATTCTCTCCGGAGTGAAGTTTGCACATGCGCATTAACGGTGAGGAAGAGATATATTGATCTAGGACAAGTGAATTTCCGAGAACTGGATTTACATAATCAGTGTGGAATGTTTTGATTGCGTAACCGATTAGGACAAGTGAATTTCCGAGAACTTGATTGCGTAATCGGTGGGCAGAGGATTTCCAAGAAATTGATTGCGTAATCGACTAGGACAAGTGGATTTCTGAGAAATTGATTTACATAATCGGCGGGGGAAATGTGTTGATCCGATAACGGGGAAACAGGATACATGCCTCCTTCTAAGCCAATCAGAGAGCCGGAAATATTAGCGAGAGGGGATTGCAGATAATATAAGGAGAGGATTTTTACTATAGTTTTTATTAGTCTCTGAATAGAATTCAATAGGTTTTTAGTTGGCGGTGTGATAACATGAGTGAACAAGTTGAGTTAGAAATATCCTTTTATTGCAACTGTTTTATTTGTAAAGGACATTTTCATGATTTTGAACATTCTCATGAACCTACTGCAAGTTTAGACAGCATAGAGGCAGAGATAGATAAGAAGAATCTTGAGGAAATGAGAAGAAAAATTATATGTGATATGGAGAGAAATTTATACCGATTGCAAGTAAGCTCACATAAAAGAAGGTTTGATATGACAGAAAAGGAAGATCAAAAGAAGAGACTGGGAAGAGGGCTTTCTCTATAGTGTAAAAGACAACAGTGAAAACCCAATAAAAAATGTGTATAAAGCAAGATATAACTCTGAATATTATGATGAATATGTTTTAAGAGAAGAGAAAAAGTAGCCCTTTAAGAGATAACATAAGATGTTATTCTACGGAATGGATTTTAAACAACGAAAACCGCGGTGGAAGAGTTGTCATATATGATTTAACGATAAAAATATAATTATTGATTTGTATAATGAGTTTTATATTGTAATCATACAATAAATTTGTTTGTATTATTTTAACTTTCTCATACTAGATATATATAGAGTAAGGATACCATCAGACACTTCCGTGCATGAATAGTTGAGTTTGATTAGACCACTCTATAGAGTATTATCAGTCCACAGCCAAGATTCTTATCAAAGATAACACAAAATAATTAATTATTCTAGCATTCATTCTTTTAAAATATCAATATTTACAATGCTTTTCAAATAAACAATGTCTGGTTCAATTATCTGAATATCATCGTCACCATCCTCCACTACCATTATATCTACCAGAAGGGGTGGTATACATTCAATCTCAACCTCCGGTTCATCATTTACCGTTATATTGTTCAAAGGGAGCATCTCCTGAAATAAATCTTAACGTACTCTTATAGGAAGACGATGAGCAGAAAACCACTCATCGTCTTCAATACACATTCTTCCAGAAGTCCCCCTCTTCGCTAGAACATCTCATGTGTAAGATAATCCTAGTGATGTATAATGGATTTCCATTATTTCATTACTATCATCAGACATATAGTGGATTTCCTTACTTCATCACTATCATCTATGCTTGTATTACACAAAAGCTCCTCCTCAAGCGTGAGGTACCACTCGCTCCATACATCCTAAAAAGATTGAGAACACTATGATAAAAAAAACTAGAGTTTACGGTCAAAAACCTGTATTAGTTCAGATTTTACGGAAAGTTTCACATTTCAGCAAGAGAAATGTATATTCCATAAATTTCTTACAAAAAACTAGATTTTACGGTCAAAACCTTTATTAATTCAGATTTTACGGAAACAGTTCATTTTTAAATCAAAAGTGGATTTTTTTCTAACCAAAGTTTCACATTTGGGCCAGAGAAATGTATTTTCCATAATTTTCTTACAAAAAAAAAAACTAGATTTTACGGTCAAAAAC